>NC_142949.1:36359768-36372268 GCF_046866305.1 Octopus bimaculoides | reverse complement strand
CCAAGGTACGAGCTTCCATATTCCCAGTTCTCGTTGATGAAGCGCACACCTTGCTACACATCGGCCAGAACCTCCTCCAACTGTTTCTTCGAGTACAAATCGAAATACCCAACACAGTGTATCACCTTCCTTTCCCTTCAGTGTGTTAACTCGTCGAGCAAGGAGGAATTGTCGTTTGCGACGCTCATTTTCCACCTAGAACAAGTTGTGGAGTTTTATCATACCTTTCTTTCCACTGTGTTTGTGAATATTGGTTTCACATTTTGGCTCAAGGCTGGCAATCTCGGGAGAAGTGGGTAAGCCGATTATATCGACTCCAGTGCTCAACTGGTACTTATTATATCGACCCCAAAAGGGTGAAAAGCAAAGTCAACTTCGGCAGCATTTGAACTCAGAACACAAAGACGAACGAAATGCTACTAGACATAACGATTTTGTTAGCACACCGCCTTTATCATTTGTGAATATTAGAATACTGTTGACAGTGGTGGTGGTGGTGCAAGTAGTGGTGATGGTAATGATGATGATGATAGTGGTGACGGTGGTGGAAGGGGTTGGTGGTGATGATACATTGTCGTTTATTTACTTAGAGTTGATTTTTTTTTGTTTTGTTTTGTTTAGCTGGTTTTCCTCCATTTTGTTTTCCTCAAATAACAAACAATCGAATTTGTGTTGAAGGTGCAAACAGGATAGGGACGGCGTTGGGTGCGATTTAGAGAAGTCGTTATACGAGATTAGACAGGATTAGATAGGGGGTGGGTATCGGAACACGGGAATAGGGGACCAAAGAGGAATGAGAACAGAAAAGGAAGGAAAGTAGGGGATGTAGACGGAAGGAAAGAAAAGAAATTGAAACGGAACCAAAATGCACAAAAAATACTACCGCTACTCCAGCCACAACCACTGATTTCCTTGCTACTACTACTACTACTACTACTACTACTACTACTACTACTACTACTAATAATAATAATAATAATAATAATAATAATAACAATAATAATAATCTTTTCTACTATAGGCGCAAGGCCTGGATTTTTGTGGGGAGGGGGACAATCGCTCACATCAACACCAGTATGCAACTGGTACTTAATTTATCGACCCCGAAAGGATGAAAGACAAAGCCACCCACCTTTCAACAAACAATAATATAAATAATAATTATTATTATTATTATCTTAATTTTGTCATTACTACTATTATTGCTAATATATTTTCGTTTCTGTTTGTACTTCTACCACGACTATCACTGCCACTACTACTACTACTACTACTACTACTACTACTACTACTACTATTAGTATTATCACTCAAGTTATTTTTACTACTACAACTACCACTACTTTCACAATGACAACAGCGAAATAACATCGAAAATAACACTGAAATGATTGAAACGCAAACAAAATTACACACACACACACACACACACCAGTTAACACCGTCCATTGTGTCCGGTTGTGTGGCTATATAAACCAGAAACCAAAACCGGAATCGTCATAACACTCGAAAATCGGACGGAGCGACTGACAAGCTGACAGACAGACAGACAGACAGGGAGACAGTGAAAGCAAACATGCCCGCGTTCGGTTTTCGGCTGGCCCC
This sequence comes from Octopus bimaculoides, assembly GCF_046866305.1. Lineage (NCBI taxonomy): Eukaryota > Metazoa > Mollusca > Cephalopoda > Octopoda > Octopodidae > Octopus > Octopus bimaculoides. The sequence continues at coordinate 36,370,663 of NC_142949.1, read as the reverse complement.
TTTCGCTTTGCCGTTGCTGATTTTGTCCGTCCTGTCCCCTTGCAGTGCTGGGAGATGGCACTGGAATCGACCAGCCCCTCCTATTCGTGAATATTTTATAGCGGCCATCGAAGAACCTTGGGATTATGCTCCCTCTGGCAGAGATCAAGTGTTTGCATCAAACGAAAGGTAAATATATATATATATATATATATATATATATATATATATATATATATATATATATATATATATATATGCAGTTGTTTTCATGTTGTTGTTGTTGTTATCATTCTTGGTGACGTTATTGTTCTTGATATTATTTTTGTTATTTTCCATTATCATCATCATCATCATTATTATTATTATTATTATTATTATTATTATTATTATTATTATTATTATTATTATTATTATTATCATTATGTTGTTTTTTTTTCTTCTTTCTTCAAATTTTCTTCCATTTCTCGCCGAGTGTTTTCCGTACACCTAGGGCAGAAGAAACTCGTATGCATTCCCAGTTTACACACGCAAATTCACAGGTAAAACATGTATTTAAGGAAAAAAAAAAAAAAAAAAATTCATGAATGGATGTTGTTTTCACAGCGATAATGCTCTTCTCAGTACATGAGTCGTTCCAGTTAGCACGATTTTTTGCACTTCCTTATCATTATTATTATTATTATTATTATTATTATTATTATTATTATTATTATTATTATTATTATCATCATCATCATCGTTATTAATAATTTTCGTCTGTCGCTACGTTCTGAGTTCAAATTCCGCCGAGGTCGGCTTTGCCTTTCATCCTTTCGGGGTCGATGTTAAGGCGGCGAGCTGGTAGAAGCGCTAGCACGCCGCGTAAGATGCTTAGCGGCATTTCGTCCGTCTTCACGTTTTGAGTTCAAATGCCGCTGGGGCCGATTTCGCCTTTCATCCTTTCGAAGGTCAATGAAATAAGCACCGTTGGAGTACTCGGGTCGATGCAGTAGACAAGCTCCCAGCCCCCAAATCTCGGGCTTATTGTAGAGAAGATTGTTGTTGTTGCTGCTACTGCTACTGCTGCTGCTGCTGCTGCTGCTGCTGTTGTTGTCTTTATCATTGTTCTTGAGAATGGTGGTGTGGGTGGTGATGTTGCCATCACTGACTGGCACTCCGTCATCACTGACTGGCACTCCGTCGCTTACGACGACGGGGGTTCCAGTTTATCCGATCAACGGAACAGCCTGCTATTGAAACTAACGTGCAGGTGGCTGAGTACTCCACAGACACGATTACCCTTAACTCAGTTCTCAGAGAGATCAAGCGTGACACATAATGCGATAAGGCTGGCCCCTTTTGAATTACAGGTACAATTCATTTTTGCCAGCTGAGTGCACTGTAGCAACGTGAAGTAAAACGTCTTGCTCAAGGACACGACGCGCCACCAGGAATCGAACTCGTGACGTTTCGATCGCAAGCCGAAATACCCTAACCACTTAACTACGCGCTTTCACTCTCATTAGTATTGCTGTTGTTATTGTTGGTGTATGCGTAGTACTGGTTGTTGTTGTTTTGGTGGTGGGTGGGGTGAGTGGTAGTAGAAGTGACAGCAACGGTGTAGATGCCGTTCTAGTTTAATACTTGACCGACACCAGGCGGCGAGCTGGCAGAATCGTTAGCGCGCCGGGCGTTTATGCTGAGCGGTATTTCGTCTGTCTTTATGTTCTGAGTTCAAATTCCGCCGAGGTCGATTTTGCCTTTCATCCTCTCGGGGGTCGATAAATTAAGTACTAGTTGCATAATGGAGTCAATCTAATCGACTGCCCCTCCCTCCCTCCCTAAAAATTTGGGGCCTTTAATGGTGTGGCGAAAGGCCTGGCTGAAGGCCCAAACATCCAAGTTCTTTTACAAGGCTTAGAAAACTGAAGGAGCACTGCACTACGCGTGTGAATCTGAGAGGAGAATATGTTGGATAAAACCACGATTAACTGAACCTCTTGTATTTTCTTTTAGCCAAAGCCAGGAACTTTTTCAGCACCCCCTCGTATTTATGCATGTATGTTTATATACAGACAGACAGATAGACTGATAGATAAATAGATAGATAGATAGATAGATTGATTGATTGATATATATGTATTCATATCATATAAGTATGTGTAGGTGGTGTATATGTATATGAGTGTATATATATATATATATACGGAGTAGAATCCAATTCGCGGAAATAGCCGAGTCATAAAAGCATATCTTTATTGTTGTTTTCGTCATAATTGATTTATGTGTCACTACATTTGTTTTGGTTTCATTTTCGATTTTCTCATTTTTTTTTTTTTTTCAGTTATATTTTATCTCTGTTGTTTCAGTTTTAGGCTTTTGCGCAGTCGAGGATTCCAGTTGATCCGATCAACGGAACAGCCTGCTCGTGAAATTAACTTGCAAGTGGCTGAGCACTCCACAGACACGTGTACCCTTAACGTAGTTCTCGGGGAGATTCAGCGTGACACAGTGTGACAAGGCTGGCCCTTTGAATTACAGGCACAACAGAAACAGGAAAGAAGAGTGAGAGAAAGTTGTGGTGAAAGAGTACAGCAGGGTTCGCCACCATCCCCTGCCGGAGCCTCGCGGAGCTTTAGGTGTTTTCGCTCAATAAACACTCAGAACGCCCGGTCTGGGAATCGAAACCGCGATCCTATGGGAATTGAAACCGCGAGTCCGCTGCCCTAACCACTGGGCCATTGCGCCTCCACATTTTTTCATGTGACAATTTATCTATTCTCGAGTCTTTCCTGGTTCTTCTTATTTCTTTCTTTTCGTTCATGTTTTCTTTCGTTCAATGAATTATTCATTCATTTTTGTTCATTTTTTTTATCCCCCCTCTAGTGACAAGTTTTTGGTCAATTCACTCAACCGGATCGGAAGAAAATACAAGAAAGTCATTTACGAACAATTCACTGATGGCCATTTCAACAAGATCAAACCAAAAGAGAAATGGATGGGATTGCTCGGACCAGTTATACGAGCAGAAGTCGGAGACACGATCATCATACATTTCCGAAATATGGCTACTCACGAATTCTCTGTCCACCCTCACGGTGTGAGATACACAAAAGGAAACGAAGGTTAGACTACTTACCATTTTTTATATTTGTTTCCAATTTACACGTAATTGGCGCAGGCGTGGCTGTGTGGTAAGAAGCTTGCTTCCTACCTACATGGTTCCGAGTTCAATCCCACTGCGTGGCAATTTGGGCAAATGTCTTCTACTACAGCCTCGGAGTTGACTAAACCATTTCACGTGAAATTTCACAGACAAACAATGTTTAGGTATATATATATATATATATATATATATATATATATTTGCATATATATATATATGTATATATATATATATATATATGCAATTATATATATATATATGTATATATATATGCATACATATATACATAAACATTGTTTGTCTGTAAAATTCCATGTGTATTGGTTGACTCAACTCGAGTCTTTCCTAGAAGAAATCGAAAAAAAACAAAAATACTTACCTGAAGTCCCTCTTTTTCAGGTGTCTACCATATCACCAAGATACAAAATACAATTATGACATTTTAGACTGCATTTTTTTTTCCTTCCGTTTCATTTTCTACTTAGTATCATATTGCTGGTTATGTGAACATTGGTCGAAAATAATTGTTCGAAAATAATTGTTCGAAAATAATTGTTCGAAAATGATTGTTCGAAAATGATTGTTCGAAAATAATTGGTCGAAAATAATTGGTCGAAAAATAATTGTTAGAAAATAATTGGTCGAAAATAATTGGTCGGAAACAATTGCGTCTGACTTACCACTGATATTACTTTTTCCGCAGGTGCGTTATATTCGGATAATACATTTGGGCCTTTGAAAAAGGACGAACATGTGCAACCGGGAGAGAGCTACAAGTATACGTGGAACATCACAAGCGAATTTGCACCACCTACAGGAGATTCGGCCTGCATCTCATGGGTCTATCACTCACATATCAACACGCCAGTCGACACAAACTCGGGTCTCATTGGTCCGCTCATTACATGTAAACGAGGTGATTAAATCGATTATCATTATTATTATTATTTTTATTATTATTATTATTATTATTATTATTATTATTATTATTATTATTATTATTAATAATAATAATAATAATAATAATAATAATAATTCTATATTGGTTACTGATCTTGCATGATAAATCTGTGTTATTTTGAACACCCATCTCGCAAACACACCCCTTATGCTTTTATCCGTTTTTTCCTCTTGCACGCCTTCTTCGCCTTTTTCTGCCTATACATACATACATACATACATACATACATACATACATACATAATTCGTTCCCTAGTTTCATTCATGTAATTTTTATGCATTTCTTTTTTCTCTCTTTCTTTCCCTCTCTGTTTTGAACTCTACTTGTACGGCCACCAACACGGACTCAACATTCAACTATCAACTACTGTTAACGTCTACCAACGTCCAACAACGCCAAACTGTCTATCGCACCAACCATAACCATCAAACGCCTACATTGACCGTTACAAACGATCGTCACACTCGTCCGACAACACCATTTAACGTCGACATACATTAACGTTAACCATCACCACCAACGTCAAATATCAACTGTCATCACTGACTGTCACCGTTCAATAATCAACATCTACTACGTCATGGACCGTCACAAACAAACGTCAATATTGACCGTCACCACCAACCTCAAACATCGTCCGTCATCACTAACTGTCACCGTTCAAAAATCAACATTGACCGTCACCATGGACTGTCACCGTCAAACGTCAATATTGATCGTCACCACCTAACACCAACACAGGTACATTGCGAACCGATGGCAGCCGTATTGACAACAAAAAGGAGTTTATTCTACTTGCCAAAACTTATGACGAGAACGCGAGCTTCTACAGCGATCAGAACAAGAAGAAATGCGGTGATCCGAACTTGTGCGAGAAGTTAGCGGCAGAAGAAGATGAAGAATACATGGACAGCAACCTAATGAGAACGTTTAATGGTTACGTTTATGGCAATGGTCCGCCATTTGTTGTAAATGCAAACGAGGAGGTCATCTGGTATGTAATGGGCATGGGAAACGAAGCAGGCATACACGGTATTCAGTTTGCTGGGCAAGTCATGAGAGTACATGGACATGTGTAAGTCTAGGATATTATTATTATTATTATTATTATTATTATTATTATTATTATTATTATTATTATTATTATTATTATTATTATTATTATTATTATTATTATTATTATTATTATTATTATTAAAGCGGTGAGCTGGCAAAATCATTAGCACGCTGGGTGAAATTTTTTCGGTATTTTGTCTGCCACTACGTTCTGAGTTCAAATTCCATTGAGGTCGACTTTGCCTTTCATTCTTTTGGGGTCGATGAAATAAGTACCATTTGAGCACTGGGGGTCGGCGTATTCTACTAACACCGCTTCTCCTGAAATGTATGTGCCTGAAATGTATGTATGTATGTATGTATGTATTATGCACGTACGTACGTGTGTCCTTTTCTGTTTATCCCCTCACAGTTTGGCAAGCGGTGCTGGTTTGTTTGCATTATTGTTTCGGTAAAAGCGACAGACAGATTAAGTACCAGACGTCAAAAAATTAAGTAGTGATGTCGTTTTGTTCGACTAAAGCCTTCAAGGCAGTGCCCCAGCATGACCGCAGCCCAACGACTAAAATAAGTAAAAGATCGAACAGGACGGACAACTTCGTTGTGTCTCCCGCGTTGAATCGACTTAAAAATACTTTTGTAAACGCTATTCATTAAGCAATCATTCGTTGAATCGTAATGAAATTTTACCGAACAGTTTATTCTTTATTTCACTTTTTTTATTTTCAGGTTCGGTACGATTGAAGCCATGCAGGCATCGTTTAAATCGGCCACGATGAAGCCAATGAATCAGGGAAGATGGCTTATTAGTTGTGCTGTGTCAGAACACTATACTGGTAAGTTTCGTCCGAATTATTCTGTTCCATCCACTGAGGTTGATGTAATCAATTTACCTTACCCCAATTTCCCCGAAATTGCTGGCCTTGTGCACAAATTTGAAATCAATATTTCATCAAATAAAGTCTATCTTTCTATCTCTTAGATGGAGCGCTTGCATTTTTGGACGTGAAATCTCAAGGAACTTACGATGAAAACTGGCGGTTTTCGACGAACAATAAAATTGAATACTATTATTTGTCCATAGAAGAACGTCTTTGGGATTATGCACCAAGTGGAAAGAACAATTTGACCGGAGCTAATTTGTCAGACGAGTAAGTGTGTATTCTCACATCATCTCTGATATCAAGAGTAAAGGTTTATATCGCATATGGAAGGGGTTTCTTAGCATAATGCACCTAAGATTACATTACCAATGTGTTTTTCTTTTCTTTTTGAAGACAGTAAATGTGTGTTTTGAGGGAGATTTAACAGCTATATTTAGTGGATCGAGCAAACGCAGAAAGGTTTAGTTGGTTTTCGGGGAAAAGTGTGAAAGAGGGAAGATAGAAATAGAAGGAGAAAGAAAGTGGGGTTGAACCAGATTCGTTTAACAAAAAGAAAACCTTCGGGGCGGTGCCCCAACATGGCCGCAGTCCATTGATTGAAACAAATAAAAGAAGAAAAGATAAAAGATATTCCAAACAGATCTGTCCATTACAATACCCGCCTCTCACTATAATGAAAAACGTGGGCAAGGAGCCTGATATAGGTAGGGGCCTTTGGCATTCAACCCGGATCGATGTAGCTGAGAAGCAAACTCCTTGCAACACAGCCCCACATGCACTTATAAATTAATGCTGACCTCGGCTGGATTTGAACCGAGAACAGCTAGAGCCGGAAACGATACAGCAAGATATTATTTTGTTCGATGCTCTAACGTACCAGAGTTTTCCTGAAAAGCTTAGCCAAATGTAGTTAGTCGATCTTTAAATCATTAGGTCACACTCTAATTTAGTCGTCCATACACCAATTTCGTATGTCATAATATATTTTGATTGGTCAGCTTTCGGGCGGCGAGCGAGCAGAATTGTTAGCACGCCGGACAAAATGCTAAGCGGCATTTCGTCCGTCTTTATGTTCTTGGTTCAAATTCCGCAGAGGTTAACTTTGTCTTTCATTCTTTAGGGTTCGATAAAAATAAGTATCAGTCGGGGTCGATGTAATTGACCCATCCCCTCCCCGTGAAATTGCTGGCCTTGTGCCAAAATTTGAAATCAATATTACACTCATTTTTTATATCACATGCTAATTGGAAAGGTAAGACTTAACTAACAGGCCACACTCAAATTTGCTATATCAAACTCTGATCCGATAGGTAACATTGGATTCTGATAAATCACACTTTAGTTCGATAGTTCACACTCGGATACAATATGTCAAAATCTTATCTTGACACGCCACTGAGCGTAAACTGACCGTAAACAAATGATACTTTAAATTAACAAGCCACGGTCAACACAAATAAGCCTGATTTAATCAGTGAAATTACTGTCTAAACTGATAAGCAGCACTCTAAGCTGTTACAATTCATTATTGGTTGCTGCTGCAACACTTTTGTGTTTTTTAGCACTATTCTTCTACACGAGAAGCTTTCTCAAGACAAATACTGCAGTTTTGTGGCTTTACAAAGTATATCCACGTTATGTAAGATGAACAGAATACATTTCTAAACTATTAATTGATTCTCCAATCTAAAAGAGTAAATCCAACACATTTGTTTTAAGATTTTCGTAGCATTGAAGATTTATTTAAAATCTTGATTTGAGTACTTGACTGCATTCTTTTTTTTTTTTTCATATTTTGTTTCTAAAATAGTCCGAATACTGAAGGGGTGTTTACAAGTGGACCTCATAGAATTGGTCGACGTTACAAGAAGGCTAGCTTTTTCCAGTATAAAGACTCATCTTTCACCACGAAAATCAAAACTCCCGATAACATGGGTTTGTTAGGACCAGTGATTCGTGTTTTTGAAGGTGACAATGTTGTCGTGGCCTTAAAGAACTCCGCCACCCTTCGACCTTTCTCTTTCTTACCCCATGGTGTAACATATACGAAATCCAACGAGGGTGCCGTATACAACAACAGTAAGTACTTTATTATTTCCTTCTCTAGTGGAGGCGCAATGGCCCAGTGGTTAGGGCAGCGGACTCGCGGTCATAGGATCGCGGTTTCGATTCCCAGACCGGGCGTTGTGAGTGTTTATTGAGCGAAAACACCTAAAGCTCAACGAGGCTCCGGCAGGGGATGGTGGCGAACCCTGATGTACTTTTCCATCACAACTTTCTCCCACTCTTTCTTCCTGTTTCTGTTGTACCTGTATTTCAAAGGGCCAGCCTTGTCACACTGTGTCACGCTGAATATCCCCGAGAACTACGTTAAGGGTACACGTGTCTGTGGAGTGATCAGCCACTTGCACGTTAATTTCACGAGCAAGCTGTTCCGTTGATCGGATCGACTGGAACCCTCGACGTCGTAAGCGACCGAGTGCCAACGAACGAATATATATACGAGGATGAGACAAAAAAAGTAATGCAAATAAAAGAATGCATTATTTTCTGACTTACCATCAACTATCTTATATATAATATATATAATTTGTCCCTCTCTCTCCCTTCCTTGTCCCATTTAAACATTTCAAAAAAAAATCATACAAGAATTCGCATATTAATTATAATAATCCAATTTTTTTCTTAATTTATAGGCAAAATAATAACTGGCAAAATCGTTGAACCTGGGAAAACGATGACCTATGAATTTTCCGTCCCTAGACTCAGTGATTCAGATCCTATGTGTAAAGTGTTTCTTTATCAATCTTCGGTGAATCACGTGAGAGACTTAAACTCGGGTCTTATTGGTCCATTACTTATTTGCAAGCGTATCAGTAAATTTATCAATCCATATGTAAGTATTTATTTTAACATATTATTTCAAAATGCATGTATACCTTTGAAAACTTCATGTCAGTTCAGAGTTGTCCTACTTTGAACCTTCGACTGAAGAGAGAAAACAGAAATGAAAATGCATCTACCAGATCACAGAGGCCGCTTTGGAAACACTTTGGTGTTTTTAATACCCTTTTGCGTAAAGCGGGAATATTTTGTCACGGCAGACGTAATGGAATAACCTTTTTACAGGTCAAATATGCCCCAAACATATTTGAATTGATCCAAAGTGTATGTGTGTGCGCGTGTGTCTGTTTGTACATACATACTCACACACACACACACACACACACACACACACACACACACACACACACACAAACACGTATATACATATATACGACGGGCTTCTTTCAGTTTCCATCTACCAAATCCACCCACGAGTGGTCGGCCCGAGGCTATAGTAGAAGACACTTGCCCAAGATGCCACGCAGTGGGACTGGACCCGGAATCCCGTGGTTAGGAAGCAAGTTTCTTACCACACAGGGACGCCTGCTCCTATGAAAATTCCATAAAAAATTTTTTTTTAATTTTTTAAAAAATTCTATTTCTTCATTTAGTTACATCGGAAGCATCTTGAATATTTCCTCCTCTTTAATACATTTGACGAGAATCTATCATGGTATTTGGATGAAAACATACAGAAATTTGCCGCAGATCCACAAGGAGTTGACGTTACAAATGGGGATTTCGCAGAGTCGAATAAAAAACACGGTAAGTATAACAGCTGTTACCGTAGTACATCTTCAGCGTTAGACGCTGTACAAAGATAATAATAATAATAATAATAATAATAATAATAATAATAATAATAATATCTTTTTCTCTAAATTAATTTTTCATGTATTTCAGGCATCAATGGGTTGGTATATGCTAATCTCCCCGGATTAAATATGTGTGTAGGAGACCGAGTTGACTGGTATGTGATGTCGTTCGGAAACGAACAGGATGTACATTCGCCTTACTTCCACGGACATACGTTCCAACAAGAAAACTTCAGAGAAGACACAAGCAACTTAATTCCAGCTCAGTCGTGGACTTTGCAAATGACAATCAACAATCCAGGTAAAGCAAACAAAAAAAACAAAAACAAAACAAAACAAAAATCACATATAATGTCCCTTCTCATTCTCACATTTACTAGCTGGAACGATAGTGGATGAGGCGGTGGTGATGGTGTCAGTGGTGACGTCAGTGGTGGTGGTGGTGGTGGTGGTGACGGCGGTGACGGAGGTGACGGCGGTGGCGGTTGATGGGAGGAGGGGTAGAGGGGTGGCTGAGGTGGAGAGGTGGATGGGGTGGAGGAATGGCTGAGGTGGAGGGGTGGCTGAGGTGGAGGGGTGGCTGAGGTGGAGGGGTGGCTGAGGTGGAGGGGTGGCTGAGGTGGAGGGGTGGCCGAGGTGGAGGGGTGGATGAGGTGGAGGGGTGGCCGAGGTGGAGGGGTGGATGAGGTGGAGGGGTCGATTGCATTGTTTACATAGACGTATTCGTATATGGAACGTCATAACTTTCAGTGCAGCCTCTGAATTCTTTAGAAAATATAATGCCTTATTCAGTAAGTTGTGGACTTACTGAATTGTCAAATTTTTTCTACTCATTACAGCATAATCAAGTCTGTTATGAATTGTTGCTATTGTTATTGTTGTTTCTGATCAGTTCCTGCGTCTTTCTTCTTTATTTATCATTTCAGGCCGCTGGCTCCTTGAATGTCGAACTACGATTCACTTCAAAGAAGGCATGAGGGCATTTTACAACGTTAAAAAATGTAATAATGCTCCAAGCTTCACTCGCAAAACGAATATTCGTCGTTATTTTATCGCAGCAGAAGAAATAAGGTGGGATCATGCCCCGAAAAAGAGAAGTATAGTCACTGGTAACGACTTGAATAATGAAGATGAGTAAGTACTGTCATGTGTATGTGTATATGTTT
>NC_142949.1:36334768-36354768 GCF_046866305.1 Octopus bimaculoides | reverse complement strand
TATGATTAGAGACGAGAAACTCTTAGTTTAACGAGATCTAATTTAGTTTTGAAGAATTTAAGAACGCAACAGTAAATAAGCCCACTCTCTTTGATAACTCGGCACCTACCAAGAGCTCGTCTATCATCTTCAATTCAAAAATGGCTTGTCACACACGATACAAGAAGCCTTACTGTTTCTATCTACTCGGACTCTCTTACTCAACCATTCTCAATTAGTCACACAGTTGAAAATGACATACACAATGGACTATAGAACTAAACACAATTTGTTTCCCATAACGACAAACAAGCTGTGTACACTCAAGCAACACGATGGAGTTGTCTTCTATAATAATTTGAAATTTTGACACAGAGTGGGGGTACATCAACCCCAGTGCTCAGCGGAATTTGAACTCAGAACGTAAGCACGGACGAAATGCCGCTTAGCATTTCGTCCGGCGTGCTAACGATTCTACCAGCTCACCACCTTAAAGTCGTCTTGTATATTTTTTTCTACTCTAAGTACAAGACCCGAAATTTTGGGGGAGGGGATCAGTCGATTAAATCGACCCCAGTACGCAACTGGTACATAATTTATCGACCACGAAAGGATGAAAGACAAAGATCGACTCGGCGGAATTTGAACTCAGAAAGCAAAGACAGATGAAATACCGCTAAGCATTTCGTCCGGCGTGCTAACGATTCAGCCAGCACGCCGCTTTAGTTGTCTTCTTATGGAAAACATAATAATTATATTAATAAATGGCCATTTCAAAAAAGCAATTAATGTTCTTCTTCATTTTATTTCTCCGATGCATCTTGATGTTAAACTTTGTTGTTATGTAGTAAAAAGAAAAAAAGAAAAAGCCTCCATAAACTGAGGTTATCCACGAAGTCAATAAACAAAATCTTCCCCGTCGGGAATTTGTAAAATCTAAAACAACGAGGAAGACAAAAATAACTTCGATAAAAATCAAGGAAATGAAATTTTCGTAAAGTAATGACGAAGTCTCTGGAAATGGGTGATGTTTTGTCTCCCAGGGGACTACTTACTCACAGCCATATTGTTAATATTCTTTGTAAGTTTCAAGGCATATATTCACACACACACACGCACGCACGCACGCACGCACAGACACACATGCACACAGACACACACACACACATACATACACACATACATACACACATACATACACGCATGCATACACACATGCATACACACATACATACATGCATGCATATATACATGCAAACATACACACACACATACACACGAACGCACACACGCACGCACAGACACACATACATACAGACACACACACATACATACACACATATATACATAGATACAGTAATCCCTCGCCATGTCGTGGTTCACACTATCGCGGTTCACTCAGTACATCGCGGATTTTTCTGGCCAATATATGTAAATATACGTCGCGGACTCCTCAGTATATCGCGGGTTTCTGCGGCCGAATGTATGTATGTATGTATGTATGTATGTGTGAGAGATCAGATCTGGCAGGCTTGAACGTAACACAAGGTTGACTCTTTGGGCCCGATGTGGCCTGTTGAAACACTAAAGAGTTAAAGGACCTTGATGGTGATAACGAGAATATCATTAATTGTTGGTGAGCTTCAAGTATTTGTAGATTTGAAGAGAAGAGTCAGTTAGTTGGGCAATAGTCTAGATGTATTCATGGCTGAGCTTTCGCCGGTAGAGCTCCTCGCTTTCAGAGAGCAACGATCCAATAAATATATGTTTCCTTTAATCCACAACCAGCACTTATCTAATTCACGTTTCTCCTTCAATCGATGGAGATTGCAAGATAATGAGATTTCAAGATTTTAGCTGGTTTCTGTTTTGCTTTTTAATGAGATACACTTAAATTTTGAAAACAAATCTTGCCTCTCACAATATAGGAACACTTCTCATGGCTCCAACAGATAAAATGGAAAAGGTGCTGTCCTGGAAGATGGCGACGGAAAGGCGCATCTTTTTTTTTTTTTTACTTGTTTCGGTCACTGGGCTGCGGCCATGCTGGGGCATCGCCTTGAAAAGCTTAGTCGAAAAAATCGACACCAGGACTTATTTTTTTAAAGTCTGGTACTTATTCTATCGGCTCGCGTTTAACACACCGCTAAGTTACGGGGATGTAATCAAACTAACACTGGTTGTCAAGCGTTGGTGGAGTAAAAATCTCACATGTATGTATGAGTATTGGCCAGTGGCTATAGTAGAAGACATTTGCCCAAAGTGCTAAGCCGTTAGAATGAATCCGGAAACAATGTGGCTTAAGAGCAAAACTTCTAATTACTCAGCTATGTCTGTATCTATTGAAATTTTACGTGCAAGCTTCCTTTTTTAATCCGTTCTAAGTCAAAATTGAAATTAGCAGGAAGGAAAAAAAAAAAAATAAGGGAAACAACTCTTATTTATTTATAATTGTCTCCCTTGCTTCCTATTCGTATTCGCCACCATTTTCTTTTTTTATTTTGCTTCATATTTCTTTTTACGGCAAACCGTAAATTCTATGAGACTCGACATCAACCAGGAAATCTTTAAAACTATTCGAAATAAAAAGAGAAACGGAGCTCGGATTTAGTGGTCTTGAAGTGAAATGTATAAAACATTTTAGAAATAAAAACTGCCATAATCGATATGATTGTAATAAAAACAATCTAACGACAGTTGGTAAACAGTAGCCAATCTGGTTTATGGAAGCACCACCCTCCATCGCGGGTCCATTGTAGAACGTTTCTTCCTTCTTCGCTTTGTTGTCGTTTCTTGTCTTAAAATTTGCTAATTGACGCAGGCAAATATGTGAGAATAATAGAACGAAGAAGGAAAGGTCTTTCTACACTCGCACATCCATCACAGATATCTTTTTTGTTGTCGCCTGAAATATTCCACGTAACGCGAAACTCCGAGTTACGATGGAGTGAATTATCAACTCAGAACGCAAAAAACTGAACTCTGCTGTATGTTCTGAGTAAATCTTTTCTGCCCTTTCTACACCCAAGCGTGTAATATATATATATATATATATATATATATATATATATAGATCTATATATATTTTATATGCGTAACGGAAATTAGTCAAAGGATGGCTTCACCGAGGATAGACCCAACAAAAAGCTCCAAGACACCTGTGAACTTCGTATGCCAAAGATGTCACCAAGCACTCAAGCTCGACTATTCATTCAATGTTATGGAGCAGAAGTCTTGGAAGGAGTTAACAGGTAAAGAAATTAAATCTCGAAACTTCCTGTTTCACACCTCATCTACCTGTTGGTTTCATAGTCTTTCTGCATTTTGTTTTTATTATCTGTTACTTCTTCCCAGTTAAGCCTTGTTTCATTAGACCTATGATTAACACATAAAGCGCGACTAGCCACGATCGGGGCCGTCTGGCACAGGTTAAGAGGCCATAATCGTGGCCCAGATAAATACATTTAATTTATGGGTGTTTGTTGGGGTCTAATGTCACTCAAATGCTCCGATACCCACCAGAATGCAAGAGGACTAATAGTTCAACTAATGGCTTTTCAAATGATGTAAAACTTGCCACCATTATATACTAAGAAGATATTTTAACTATTTTTTTGTTTTTTATGTGTGCATGATAACGTGAACAAGTTGGAAGCACCAGGAAGAGTCTGCACCGATAAAATATGGGAGGTGTGTCTATTTACTTTTGAGATGTCTGTGTATGTGTATATATATAGATATACACACTCACATTTATGTATGTATGTGTATATATATATATATATATATATTTTTTTTTCTCTTTCCCAGCTCCACCAAAAAGCAGCTCTGTAGGCACAGATGGATCCATCGGGATATTGTCATCTCAAGAAAGTTTACAGGTAACAATATATCATATATTATATTATTTTATGTCAGCTTTCCTTGCTCTGTGTGTATGTGTGCATATATATATATATATATATATATATATATATATATATATATATATATATGTATGTATGTATATCATCATCATCATTTAACATCCATTGTCCATGCTGGCATGGGTTTGATGGTTTGACTGGGGCTGGTAAGTTGGAAGGCTGCACTAGACTCCAGTCTGATTTGGCATGGTTTTCTACAGCTGGATGCCCTTCCTAGGATTAAGTTGATTACACCGACCCAGTGCATAACTGGTACTTGTTTAATCGACCCCGAAAGGATGAAAGGCAAAGTTGATCTCGGCAGAATTTGAACTCAGGACGTAACAGCAGGCGAAATACCGCTAGGTATTTCACCCGGTGTGCTAACAATTCTGCCAGCTCACTGCCCATCATGGCAAAAAATATTCCCAGCTCAATCTGTAAAGTAGTTGGTGTTAGGAAAAGCATGCAGCTGTAAAAAGATACTAAGGACATGGTTCTCTGGCCTTTTAGATCCTGTTGAAATATGCAACCCATTTCCAACATGGAATACAGGTGTAAAATTATGATGATGATATGCATATTCATTCATGTGTTTGTTTCTGTTAATCTTAATGTTTCTGTTTATTTTTTTCAACTTCTCAGGATATGGATTTCACCCCTCAGCCTTACACTGTCCGGCGATATATCGGGCCTCAAGGGTAAGTCTAACATTTCTTGTTTGTGTGGAACCGAGATGAGGAGAGGCTTAAAGATCCAAGTAACTGAGATGAGATGTTAATTAAAATATAATTTCCCAGACTAATCAATCGCATCTTTATGTTTTACAATGTTCTTGTGTCTTTTATCTTTTACATATTTCACTCACTGGACTGCGGCCATGCTGGGGCACCACATTGAAGGGTTTAGTCAAACAAACAAGCCGACAATGGTTGTAAGTGGTAGGGGAGACAAACACAAACACACACGTGTGGAGGTCCTCTTTGCAACACACACACACACACACACACACACACACACACACACACACACACACAATGGGCTTCTTTCAGTTTCTGTCAACCAAATCCATACACAAGTATAACCGATGTTGGTGTGTTTACATCCCCATAACATAGAAATTCAGCAAAAGCGATTGATAAAATAAGTACCAGGCTTTTAAAAAAAAAAGTACTGGAGGCTGGTTCATTCAAGTAAAAGTTCTTCAAGGTGGTGCCCCAGCATGGCCACAGTCTAATGACTGAAACAAGATAAAGCATATAAAATTGTATATATGAATATGTGTGTGTGTGTGTATATATATATATATATATATATATATATGTATGTATATATGTATATCCTCATTTAACATCCATTGTCCATGCTGGCATGGGTTGGATGGTGCATCCAGAGCTGGGGGAGCTGCACCAGACTCCTATCTGATTTGGCATGGTTTCTATGGCTGGATTCCCTTCCTAATGCCAACCACTCTACAGAGTGTGCTGGGTGCTTTACACAACCAGAAGGATCGGTCTTAACATTTCTGCTGTGAATTCTGGGTCTTCTTGGTTACGGCAAGGCACCAAGTATCTCAGTCCTTTGTCATCCCGACCACACACACACACACACACACACACACACACTTGACTGCTCCATACTGATGCACAATACCATTATCTTCCTTCCAGAGACTTTGACGTGGATGATGAGCTCAGCTCAGATTTTACTTTACTTGGTGAGACAGGATTAGGGGTGATGGAGAACCTCAGTTTAAGACTTAAAGTAAGACATCTTTACTTTTATCTTATCTACAAACTCTCTCTCTCTCTCTCTCTCTCTCTCTCTCTCTTTCTCTCCTTCAGCCTCAGTTTAAGATTTAAAGATATTCTTGTTCCGTCTCATGTCTCACTCTCTTTCCTTCAACAATATTACTTTATAACATACCTACTCTATCTTCACTCTCTCTTTCTCCCTTCTCGTCTCTCTCTCCCTCCTTCTCTTTCACCCTTCTCTTCTCCATCCCTTCTCTTTTCTTCTCATTCTCCTCTTCTCTCTCCCTTTTCTCTCTCTCTCCCATTCTCTCTTTTTCCCTTATTTTCTCTCTCTTCTCCCTCACCCTTCCCTTCTCTCTTCCCCTCCTCTCTCTCGATATATATGTGTTAGTATGTATCTCTGTTCCTACAACTTTTAAGACAAACGGACTCTATTGTTTCTCTCTCTCTCTCTCTCTTCACTCTCCACTCTCTCTCTCTCTCCCTCTCCTCACTAACCACCACAGTGTTTTCTTCTCCATTCCAGGCCACAGGATATCTTTTTGACATCATGTCTGGTCAGTCAGAAGTGGACCACCCCCTCTGTGAGGTAATGACTTTCTTTTCCTCTTGCTCTCTTGTCTTAGACCTTTCATGGAAACCAGTAAACTTGATAGCTGGACACATTCAGTCGAGAATTCAAATTAGGACATAGGGCTGTCTACTTCACCCCTTTTAATAAGAGACATTAACTGAACAACTGGATATAGGGCCTGGCCAGAATAAAATAGTAATCAAAGGGGTCTATAGATAAAAAATGGTTGAGAACCCCTGCCAATATGGGAAACTGACATTAAATGATGATGATGATGATGGTGAAACCAGAAGGACCAAATCATCATCATCAATTCACATTCACTTTTCCATGCTTGCATGGGTCAGAGGGCAAGCACAGACCTCTCCCCCATACTTGCATGGAACACCACCACTTGGTACAGTCTCAGGTTTGTGTTTCAAACGATTTAGGTTCAATTCCAGTGGCTTTCAGTGTTGTATTCATCTTGTCAAATCAGAAAGAATTGTTTTATTTTTATTTTTTTCTAAATTTCTTCTTTATTTGTTTTTTCCATTCTTCAGGAATGTACAGACACACTTCTTGACCAACTTGACCGTCAACTCTATTTTACAGAGGAGGAATGTAAACAATACAAGTAAGTCCATCTGATCATTTTTATCACTGATGTAGTTTTAATCACATGATGTCTAGACAAAGGTAGATGCACACACACACACACACACTCTATCTCTCTCACACATGACAAGCTTCATTCAGTTTCCATTTACCAAATCCACCTATTAGGCTTTGGTCAACCTGGGGCTATAATAGAAGACATACCCAAGGTGCCATGCCGTGATATTGAACCTGAGACCATATGGTTGAATAGCAAGCTTTTTTAACCCCGTAGCCTTACCTACATCAAAAATACAAAAGCAATATATATATATATAGTTAATCCCAAAAAAAAACGAGGGAAAACACCAGAAAAAACAACACGAGGATGTGGTACATGCAAAGTATTAGCAGAAGCTCAGGGAAGAAAAGAAAGGTAGTTTTACTTTTCAAGCAAAGCTCTTCTCTAGAAGCAGGAGACAGAGGAAAGTCCAAGAGAAAAGGAAGATGGAGGGAAAAAAATCTCCAATGATCCACATGTGTTTACATACATACATACATACATACATACATACACATACACACACACATGCACAACAGGCTTCTTTCAGTTTCTGTCTATTAAATCCACTCACAATGTTTTATTCTTCCTGGGGCTACAGTAGAAGACTGTAATGTGTCACACAGTAGAACTGAACCCAGAACCATGTTGTTGGGAATCAGACTTCTTACCATGCGGCCACTCCTGCACCCCATGTTAAAATTTTACAAACCTATGTCACTTTCTTGAAGATCTTAGTTACTTCTCCACTGATGTTGTATGTTTGTTTCTTTCTTTCAGAGATTTCCTCTTAAACCTGGACAACTCCGAAGAGAAGGAGAACCTGGAGACTTTGGACAATGAGCTGAAGCGGCTGGAAAAGGAGGAGACGTTGTTGAGGGAACAGCTGGAGAAGGTGGAGACGGAACGTTCGGAGATGGCGAAACTGATTGAAAAGGAGAAGGAAACTGCAAAACAACTGGAAGTTGAAGAAGAAAAGTATGGAACTGTTTTTCATTGTATTATTTGTGTTGCAACAAAATACTAGCGAGAGATCTCCTTGACTTATACTCCACTTATACTTTCCTATACTCCACTCACACTCTCCTATACTCCACTCATACTTTCCTATACACCACTCATACTTTCTTATACTCCACTCACACTCTCCTATACTCCACTCACACTCTCCTATACTCCACTCACACTCTCCTATACTCCACTCACACTTTCCTATACTCCACTCAGACTTTCCTATACTCCACTCAGACTTTCCTATACTCGACTCACATTTTCCTATACTCCACTCACACTCTCCTCTACTCCTCTATTTACAGATACTGGCAAGAGTATAACCAATGTAAACGAGACCTTCATCAATTTCAAGATGATCAAAGAAGGTGAGTTGATTGGTCGTTTGGATTTGACCAATGGAACTACCCACACACAAACACCCAACCATTCTTTCAGTATAAATACGACAGCAATCAAACCCATGCAGACAACAGAATAAATATCAAGCTTTAAAAAAAAATCTACTGGGGGGGGGGGTCATTCTACTAAAATTCTCCAAGGCAGTGCTCCAGCATGACCATCATCCAATGACTGGAGCAAGTAAAAGAGAGAAAGATAAGATTCTTTGAGCCTTATGGCACCTTGTGGTGTTAGGAACATTAACAGACTTACTTTGTGATGATGATGATGATGATCACTCACTGTTTATACACTTACTATATCAACACTAAACACTGGTCATATAGTTACTATAGCAACACTTTACAGACTTATTACCATAGTAACACTGACGTAATTGCTGTCTTTTGTCACCCCACAGTGTCACCTTACAGCTGCAGTATGCCCAGAGTCAACTAGAGAAACTGACCAAAATTAATGTCTTCAATGCTACATTCCATATATGGTAAGTGAAAGGTCTATTGGTCTGTTGTTGTTGTTGTTGTTTATCATTTTAGACACCCAAACTCTTGCCCCTGGTACCTTGTACTACTCACCACCCTAAATACAGGTGTCATACCAAATAACCCCTGGCTGGGTCAGATAGATTTATTGAAACAGATTTTCCTGCAGCTGGATGCCCTTCCTGTCACCAACCCATACTTGCTTCTCAGCAAGCTAAAGTTTCCACATGGCCAGACATGTTTTCATAGAGTATTGGAAATGACAATGACCCTAATTTACAACTTTCATGCAATGTCAACACAGAGAGACATACATACATAACCTTGTGAGTGAATTTGGTAGACAGAAACTGAAAGAAGCCCAACATGCCTGCTTGGAAAATGGACATTAAATGTTGATGATGTGTGTGTATATGTATATATATATATATATATTTGTGCGTGAGTATAATTGTTCAATGTCATTTTGTTTAAGTCTTTTTTTAATATATTAATTTCAGACAAGACCCTATTTAATAACCCTCACCCTTTTAATCTCATCCTTTATCATAATCTGTGACCCGTAACTGAATAACAACTACCTATGCACAATGACCCCAGTAAGCCATCATACAAAAATGTCGAAATAAAAACTTCTTCATGGCCTCTTTCTTTTTATTTCCATCCTTTTGTCTTTTACAGGCACAACGGTCAGTTTGTGACAATAAACAACTTCAGGTTAGGTCGTCTTCCAAGTGCTCAGGTTAGTCCAACCATATCTATGTATTGTGTCCACTGCTCTGTTCAAGCCTTTTGTTACCATACTTCTGTTGAAATACACCATTTTTTGTTTCAATAATTTATTAAAATTATGAAGAATTCACTGAAATAATTTTATCATTACTAAGCTGATGTTTGGAACATAAATTAACATGAAACTTTGATTGATCGTTTCAATTTCATTCACTTTACAACAGGAAGTTTCTATCATAGAACCAGGATTGGTCTCAAGTGGCTTGGTATCAAAAAAGGTTAATTAGTCACTTAGGGAGCGAGCTACAGCTCTCTTCAATATCCTTCATTCTCCATATTCAACATCCATGTCTCGTTGTCATCATCCTGCATCACACTTTCTTATATAAATGTTGTTTCCTCACCAAATATAGGTTGATTGGAATGAAATAAATGCTGCCTGGGGTCAGACTGTTCTCCTCCTCCATGCTTTGGCCAAAAAGATGAACCTTAAATTCACAAAGTAAGCTTTCATTGTATTGTAGTTTTTATTTTATTCTTTAACTGATGTACTCTCCAACCTTCATCAGGTATCCTAGGGGAATTTCGAACCTGGGTTCTCATTCTTCTTATTATTATTCAGGTCACTACCTGGAATCGAACTCGGAATCTTGGGGTTAGTAGCCCGCAATCTTAACCACTACACCATATGCCTGTGGGCAATTATGGAGTGAATTTTAGGGCTTATAAATCTAATATTTTCCTATCCTTCCTTAATTCCTTATCTCTCAAATATAGAACTCTACACACACACACATATATATATATATATATATATATATATATACATATATACGAAGGGCATCCAGCTGTAGAAACACTGCCAGATCAGATTGGAGCCTGGTGCAGCCACTGGCTTTCCAGACCTCAGACAAACTGTCCAACCCATGCCAGGATGGAAAACGGATGATGATGATGATAATGATATATATATGAGTGAGGGAGAGATTTGTCTATGCCATCATTCTAACACTACATATAATTCTATTTCAGATACCGCCTGGTTCCCTACGGCAACCATTCTTACTTGGAGTCGTTAACTGATAAAAGTAAAGAGTTGCCACTTTATGGTTCTGGTGGATTCCGGTTTTTCTGGGACACAAAGTAAGTTTGTTTTGCAATTAATCTATCCACATTTATTCTTTGATTTCCATTCCTTCCATAATACTATAGTAGCTTAACGACTGCCAGGTATTAAACGCAGATTACTGTTGTTGTTGTTTAGTCTTAGGTCATCCCTGATCCAGTGGATTTATAATCAAACACGTTCCTACCATGACCCTGTCATCAAAAGCATTCTAGCCAAGACCATCTTTTCAAATATTTAGGCCTATATTTCCTAGGAGCTTGTGGTTTAGCTGCTATTTCTAGCAGGAAGATTGAACTTGTGACAGTTCTGTAGTTGACTATGAACCCACTGGTTCTTATATAAATCTGTCCCAACTGTGTAAGGTCATTGGTCAAGATGTCAAGACAGTGAAGTCGATCACTGACCAGACTAGATTGGCAGAAGAGGTACACATGAGATGAGACTGTGTGGTGTTCATCAATTTCCCCAAAACATCAGCATTAGAATTTAATTGCCATTTCTAATTTTGCTTCCCTGTATAAACCAGATTATTGCTGCATTTTTTTGCAGGTTTGATCATGCAATGGTAGCCTTTTTGGACTGCTTACAAGAGGTGAGTTTACCTGTGTGTGTCTGTGTGTATCTTTTATTGTTGTGGACACAATGTGTATCTATGTGTCTGTGCATGGCTTGCCAGTGTGTGTGTGTGTGTTCACTGTAACTATGCCGTTTTATTCTTACGCCTGTGTATGTTGTTCTGTTAATTCAGTTCAAGAAAGAAGTGGAGAAAGGTGATTCCAACTTCTGTCTACCATACAAAATGGAGAAAGGACGTATAGAAGATGCAAACACAGATACCTCCTATTCTATAAAGTAAGTATTTTCTATTCTCTCTCTCCGTCTTATGTGGTTCTCAACCATTTTTTTCTCTGCCAGTTTGATTCGTATTTTACTCTTCTGGTCCTCCGTAGCCATTCAATGTATATAAAAAAAGAATCCCACAGTATTTTTATAATTAAATATTATTTAGGAATTACGGAGATGTACTTGCATAGACCTAGGGGTAGAACAAGAACAAGATGATTGGAAAATATCCATAGTCTCCATTGGTCAGTCTTGGGAATCCAACTGGAAAGTGTAATGCTGGTTGCTTTTGATAGGACCCCATGAGAAAGGTACCTGTTGACCCAACCCTCGTTATCCTCTCCAGGAATAGCGGGCAGAGAAAATGGACAGATAGATGAATACAGGTGTATCTGTGTCAGCCAAACCCATGGGAAACTTAGCAAACACTCAATTTTTAGTAAGAGAAAGAATACAGGATTCTGCTGCCATCTGTAGCTTTTGATAATAATGGGTTCAGAACCTAATGAAAAATTTTAATTATTTTGACCAGTTTTTTTTTCCTGGTAATTTTTATTTTATTAATAAAGTTTCTTTTTTGTCTTCTCTTTACTTTTTTCTTGTAGAATCCAGTTCAATTCTGAAGAACAATGGACAAAAGCTCTGAAATATATGATGACTAATTTACGCTGGGGTTTAGCCTGGGTATCATCCCAGTTCCCCAATAAGTGATCTTCAATCATTTTCCTGACCCTGTTTCTGATGATATACACTTCCTTCTGTGTATTTCAGTTGATGTTGAAAATAAGGAAGATTTGGAGGGATTTAGCATGGAAAAATAACTAAGTCTGTCATTAAGAAGAACCCTTTTGATACCAAACCTCCCTAGACCATTCCTGGTTCAATGTTATAGACTCTGGGTTTTAAAGTGAACGAAATTAAAAACTTTCCATTGAAATTTCATTTTTATATTCTATTCCAAAGATCAGCTGAATAACGATGGAGTTATTTTACTATATACCTTATTATTTTTTAAATTAATTGAAAGAAAAACTGTGATTTTAACTAATATGGTAACAAAAGGGTTAAAACTGGTGTTTGGAGCATAATTTTACAAAATGTTCTTAGATACAATTACAAAGGAATGCTGTAATTTAATTAAATGGTGGGTTTCGTATGGTAGAACCAAAGGCTGTATCAAGCTAGTGTTGGTATCAAATAAAGGTTAACCCTTTAGCATTTAAACTGATCGTATCCAGCCAATATATCTGCCTCTTTTATTTTTCAAACTGGCCATCAGATCCAACATTTCACACCTACCCTACAATGTCATTGTAAAAATAAACAATCACATCACTGAAATCTTGAAGCCACAAGATAATGCATAATTAATTCAAAATTATGTATACATTTGACTGAGTAATCTGAATGCTAAAGGGTTAATAATACTTTTAATTCACCTCATTAAGCTGATTTTCTTTCAATACTATTAATTTTTGTTTCTCCCCAGTGCAATTAATACGAAACACCCAATCTATACCAGCATTAAACGGTCTTTCCTATGGCTGAGTATACCATGCCCTCTTGTTTGGACTCTTTTCATAACATGTTCAGTTGTTGCAGTAGTCTTCCTGTATGGCCAAACACTTGACGACACTTTAGTTTTGTTGTTGTTAACTAACATAACAACAACAACACAGATATATGTACTAGGGTCAATTAATTTGATTAGAACTTTTTCAAAGCACTACTCCAGCATAGCCACAGTCTAATGACCGAAACCAGTTAAAGATAATATTATTATTAAGACAGCAAGCTGGCAGAATCATTAGCATGCCAGGCAAAATGCTTAGCGCCATTTCATCTGTGTCTATGTTCTGAGTTCAAATTCTGTTGAGGTCAACTTTGCCTTTTATCCTTTCAGGGTTGATAAACTAAGTACCAGTGAAACACTGGGGTCAATATAATCAACTAGTCCCCTCTCCCCCAAAATTTCAGGCTTTGTGCCTTTAATAGAAAGCATTATTATTATTTAGGCGCATGTTAGACCAAACACTTAGTGGTATTTCTTCTGGTTTTGCATTTTGAGCTCCAATACACCAAGGTAGACTGCTTCTTCTGAATCAATAAAATAAATACTAATTGAGCACCGGGGGTCGATTTAATCAACTGTTCCCCATCCCCAAAATGTCAGACCTTGTGCCTACAGTAGAGAGGAAAAATTATTATTATTATTATTATTACTGTTCTGGACTTGGGAAGAGTTAATTCATATCCCTTTTATTTATTGTGCGGGTGTGTAAATGTATGAGTATATATATCAGTTTGTATATGTGTGACTGCATGCGTGTATGCATGAACATATGTGTGCATGTATATATATATATTATCCATTTCAGAGCACATACGTGAATGTATGAATGCATGTCTGTATATATTATATTTTTTTTTTCAGTTATTCAATCTAAATTAAAATAAATTCTTGGCTGAATTTTCTTTTTATTTTTTTTTCATTTATATTTATTTTCTACACATGAAAGCATATAACCAAATGGTTAAGATATTATTCTTACGACCATAAGATTTTGGCTTCAATTCCTAGACTGGATGGTGCATTATGTCCTTGGGCAAGACACTTCATTACACAATGCTCCACATGTATAAAAGACCCCTTTGCCTTTCCCTTGGATAACATTGGACAGTGGTGTGGAGAGAGGAGGCTGTTATGCATGGGCGACTGCTGGTCTTCCATAAACAACCTTGCCCGGACATGTGCCTTGAAGGGGAATTTTCTAGGTGCAATGCAATCTCATGGTCATTCATGACTGGAGAGAGGGTCTTTAGCCTTTATATATGAAATAGCCAGACATTAAATTGAAGAATCAGTCAAAGCCTTTCAATGGAATAGAATATTTATTTCAGTTTTACAAGGAAAAGGCTGATAGTTACTTTGAAGTGTTGGCTGTGTGGCCTCCATCAGCCTGTCTGATGAAGGCTACATCAGCCAAAACTTCGAAATAACTGTTAACCATTACCTTGCAAAAATTATACACAGAAAGCCATCATGGATCGACCTGCAGCCTGCGGGCCACACGCAGCCTGCGGGCCACACGCAGCCTGCATCACTTGCTGAATGGCACACTTAATAAAAAATTACTTTCAGTTTTTTTAGTAATGTGACTCACTTGATGAGTCACATCTCACACAGCCCACTTCTTGAAAATGGTTGCCCATGCCTGATAAACACACACACATACATACATATGTACACACATACATGGATAGAGGGTGTAACTTCTATCCTAAAACACCCTATTAACCATTACTGGCAGCAGCAGTGGCCACATTCTCCTTGTTGCTCTCCTCTTCAGCAAGAACCTCACCACACTCAAAGCGAACAAAGTCCTGAACTGTTATCGACATATCTGACAAGTATTGTCCGACAGTCTTGCTACTGTCGAGCAGGAACTCCTGGAAGATCAGAACATTTTCTTGGTCCTTATCTGCGTGTGGTTCGTCGCAATCGGGATTTCCAACCTTGGCAGGGTTCATACCAACAATGTGTTGCGCCAAACGCTGCCCTGCTTCTACCACATTCTGCTCAGGCACTTCATCTGACGTTGGTTTAATTGTAACGATGGCAGCAAATTTACCAACAGCGCAGTCCGTTACTTTAGCTAAACCTGAAACAGAGGAAATAACGGTAAGAAAGCAAAACACATATCTCTCTCTCTCTCTCTCTCTCTCACACACACAATGCACTGCCAGTCTGGGAATCAAACCATGATTCTGCGATCGGGAGTGCAACACCTTAACCACTAGGCTATGAACCCTCGTTACTTTGAGATATATATCAAGAAAAAGAAATATGACAGTCACTACTGGAACACATTTGATCAGAGCTTTGTTGGATCAGGACTGACCTAGGGCTAAAAAAACAAGTACTGACCTTGTGTTGAGTGTACGTATGACCCTATCCAGGTGGATGGTGATAATGCTGCCTGGAGGTAAGCTGCTCTTCGGAGAGCCATGTTTTCTCCGATGTTACCAACCTCTTTAGCAACCATGTCCCCTAAAGTGTTTGATCCATGAACAATTTGGTTCACCTGTTCTTTATTCAGTAACATCTGTAAGAATGAATGAAGGAAGGAATAACTGAATGAGTGAATGAAGGAAGAAATAAATGAATGACTGACTACAGAATGAACGAGTGAATAACAAAATGAATAAATGGCTGAATGAATAAATGACTGAATGAATGACTAAATATGTGAGCGAATGAATAAACAGATTGATAGATGGAGTGAAAAAAAAACAAAGATCACAAGAAATTGTTTGAATTGTAATAGAAATTTTGGTCAATTAAAATATTCCCAGGATCACTACTTACCTTATTTTGTGCAGAATCATTGAAATAGTCTTGGCAACATGTTGACAGACTTTTGACAAGTTCTTGGAACTTTTCATTACGAGCAACAAAATCAGTTTCACAATTCATCTGAAAAAAAGAAAAAAAAACTGTAATAATGTTGCTTATCACATAGTCATCGTCCATCAACAATTTTAGCCATCCAACATGACCCTTGACCTTCTCTATCAAAACTACAAAAATATAGCATAGCTCATCTATCAAAAACTATAGTAATAGTCTACTTCATCTTAGCCATCCTTAGGGCATTCAGCTGTAGAAACCAAGCCAAAATAGACTGGAGCCTGGCATGGGTTGGATAACTCTTCCATCGAAAATTATAGCAATAAAGTTTACCTCAGGTCTTGTTAACAAAGAAGTTTAAATGAAATACTTGTAAAACAGGAAATGGTACCTCTATCATGGTAGCAGAATTCTCTCGTAGCATCACTGCGACAAGACCCTGAGACATCTGCCGCCCTTGAAGTTTCAAAGCTTTCTGCCAACCTTCCTTCTGAGCTTGTTCTTTCAACCATGATTCTGCCTGGAGAGAAAAAAAGGGCCAGTATTATTCCAGTTATCACTATATGGTTTAGTAGCGAACATGAGAAAGTAGGAGAGAGATTCATCTTCAAGAAAAACACTTCATCCTACAATATATAATGTCCAAATATTATCTGTAAGCCAGATAAAAGTCATTCCAGCCGTATAAACAATTATTAGATAACTTGTGGAAGGACTTGTGGAAATTTCACATTTCATAAGGATCCTTATTTCAGTTTGTTGCATAAATTTATAGATCTTCATATTAACTCTAGTTTCAAAAACATACGACAGTAATAAAGAGTGTCTTCATGACCATTAAGGTCTGTAGTGAAAAATTCGTCCGTGCATGAAAGGAATTGGAAAGGACCTGCATATGGTGCTGTTAACTGATTTTCCTTGTCAAACTGCATCATGTGACTTTTGTATTATGATCAAAACTACTCCAACAGCAACCACTCCAACATTTTAATGGTATATCTAGAAATACATTATTTACTGTCATTTTCTTATTCAACCCTTTAATGTTCAGATTATTCTATCAAATGTAATCCTTATTAATTCACATTGTTTTGAATTAATCATGGATTATCTCATAGCTTTGAGACTTCAATGATGTGATAGGATATTTTTTAAACATTTATAGGGTAGGTGTGAGAGACTGGATCCAAACTGTTTGAGCATAATGCAGGAAGAATATTTTGGACAGAAACAGCTGGTTTAAATGTCAAAGAATTAAGGTGGAACTTAGCCCCAAACTCCATGGTTGCAAAGTGAGTTTTTTTTAACCATTGGACTATCAAACAGATTTAAATGGTAGCTTACCTGTTCGATATCACTTCCAAATTTCTCCAAAGCTTTCTTGCAATTCACAAATGTAAACCCAGTTTTCTTCCGTAGAGCACTAAGAAGCTTCTTATCAACACTTGCTGCCCGCAGGCAAGAAGAATGGAATGATTGGCCTTGGTACAGCAGCTGCACAGCTTTAGCCATTAATGAAGTCCTTGTTGTTATAAGCATTTCCACTTTAAGTGAGTCAACAAAGTACCTGGCAAGGAAACAAAAATTTACTCCTTCAATATCACAAACACAGTGCAGCGATGTGGTGAGAGGTGAATGAGGGAGGACAAGAAAGTAATAGCAAGATTTGACTTGCTTAACCTCTGATCAAGGCCTAGAAAAGGGGTTCCAGTTAGAACATTGGTCTGGAGACACAGTGACCCAAGAAGAGGCCGTAGTATATCAAGGGTTATACTATTCAATGTGATTTTCTTTGTTTAAGATGGTGTGATTTGAAGAAAATTTGGCTATTATTTCTAGCAAATCTATAGACAATATAGAGGCACTCTCGATGGTTCATGTTCAAGGATATTGATGTAAGTGTAGTGGCGTTCTTCCCACTCTAGCAGTTAGCTACATACAGATTATCTAAAACGACTATAGTCGACTTGATTATTGCAAAAGTTAAATTAATGTAATTGATAGTGAATATTTGTAGCACAGTAGTAAAGTCGTGAAAGACAAAAAATAAATATTTTATGTGTGTGTGTGTGTGTCAATCTGACCCGAAGAGTCGTGACTGTTAGAGGCGCTCGAGGGTCAGATACTGATGTTATACTGGCAACATGAAGAAACCAGAAAATTTCCTAGTGGTGGAAAAAATAGCAAAAAGAACGTCGCGACATTCATGTATTTCTTATTAAGGGATTCTGTTATTGTTACTAAACCCACAGTCGGTCCTTATCCAGCAAGCCCTATCGGTCAAAGACATTCCAGCCATGGTCGTTCCGTCATTTTAGGGTTATCTAGGACTACATAACACAACGTATTCTTTCCTTTTTTTAAGACAGTGTGATGTGATTCGAGGAAGGTTTGGCTGCTAGTTCTACAAAGTCGAGAGACCACATAAAGGCTTCCTAGTTGGTGATATACGATGCCGCTATTTAGCCCCGGGTCAACCCAGAGCGAAAGGGTCTATGATCGACGTCGTTCCACCGATCACCATCTCGTCTTATTTTCTTTCATGCATAGCATATGTAGGGCTGTATTATTATTCAATGCATTTTTCTTTAAGACAGTGTGATTAACAAAATTTTAACTGCTATTACAACCAAGTCTAGAGATAATAAGGCGGCACACCTCGCCCGTTCGTGCTCAAGGACATTAGCGATGTAAGTATAAAGAAGACCATTGCACGTATAAATTGATAAAGCAACGAGTATTTTTTTTAAGATTGTTCTACAAGAGACAGACGAACAGCGACATCGTGTGACATGCAAACCATTCTTCACAAGTTATGTATGTACGTGGAGACAAAATTGCCAGAACAAACCTGTTAGAAGATTCGACCAGGACCGTCGATGGATGACCCGGTGCGTGGCCCAGTCAGGAGATTAAATACAGTTATCTCCCTTAATTTTACACTCTCTGTCTCTCTCTATCTCCTTGTGCCTATCTCTCTCTTTATCTGTCTCTCTCTCTCTTTCAGTTTCTCTTTCTCTCTTTCTTTCTCCCTCTCCTGCTCTTTCATTCATTATCTTTTATCTTTCGCTTGCTTTAGTCATTGGACTGCGGCCATGCTCGGGTACCGCTTTGAAAGGTTTTTAATCGAACGAATCGACTCCAGTATTATTTTTAAGCCTGCTACTTATTCTATCGGTTTTGTAGGGGGTCTTTGTAATTTTTGTTTGTTTGTTTTGCCAACCACTAACTTACGATGAATTAAGCCCTTCCCTCCTGGGAAGGGGTTAATCGAATACATTGACCATGACGAAATTTGGACTCAAAACGTAAAGCTGGAAGAAATGGCTTCTACGTCTTGATGCCCTTCCTAATACCAACCACTTTACAGAGTGTACTGGGTACATTTTATAGTGGCACCACCACCAGTGAAGTTGTTACACAGCTCACAAGACTCAGATCTCCATCTACTGAGTAGAGCTACAATAGAGATGATGGTGACGAGGTGAAAGGGGGGATCCAGGGGGCAAAAGAACAAAAGGAATGGATGAATATAGAAAGAGTGTATGGAGAAAGTAGGGGGGGGGACAAGAAATTCGGTAGGGTGTGAATATACTGAATAATGAACGTGAGTCGAAGGTGGTGGGGATGTCGGGGATAAATATGGTTTGCATGAGTATAGAAGTTGTTGAAACCTACATAGGCCATAGGCAACCCACCTGGCTAACATTCAGTTCACTGTGGTAAACTTCCTCTTTCTAAATTTACTTTTATTTGGTTTCAGGACAATGCTCCGGAACCGGTGTGCCGTGGCACACTGGTGTGCAACAAGACGATGCTAGGTGTGCCGCAGTGTAACTTGAATATAATTTTTTCCCCTATACTTTTTGTTACATTTTTAGCTCAGGTGCTCCGCTGGATTTTGAAAAGAATGTAAGTGTACCGCATGCGAAAAAAGGTTGCGGAGCACTGCTTTAGGACAATTTACTTTCACTTTTTTCGACGGAAAATTGCATGTCAACCTAAGAGAGATAACTGGTCGCGTACATATGCATGCATGCATATATGTATGTATGTATGTATACGCGCACACACATACACGTACACACACACAAACTTGACCTAATCGACACTTGTAAAATATTCTATTCGTCTTCATGAT
>NC_142949.1:36254768-36327268 GCF_046866305.1 Octopus bimaculoides | reverse complement strand
CTGTTGCACAAAATTCTTTAAGGTGGTACCCCAGCATGGTCGCAGTCTAATGACTGAAACAAGTCACACACACACACACACACACACGTTTTATTTTCTGGACAATGTTTATAGAGGTGGATCTTAAACTATTCTTATCATTCAGTCCAGTTGCAGTTTTTGGAGCGTGCAGTTATTTCACTGAGGAGGCTTATCTTCAAGTGTGTTTCAGCCGTGGCCATCTCGACTTTTCCTGTGGCATTCGGATGTAATTTATGGGGAATTTGCAATTTCTTTTGCAGATCGGGCGACCGACCTTGTATATGTTGGTTCGTGTTTTTGTGATGTGTGGATGTTTGTGTGTACGTGTGTAATATATATATATATATATATATATATATAATGTGTATATATATATATATATGTATACACACTTTGGTATTACCTTAAAGGAATGTGAATATTTCTCTACAACATCCATAGTTAGCTGTGGTTGGCTCTGTCCACTGAAGCAGTTTGTTACATGGATGTCTGATGTAACACCCTCATATACACTGTGTGTGTGTGCGTGTGAGATAGCCATTTTACTTCACCCTTGCTTTTCAAGATTGTTTATTATTATTATTGTTGTCGTTATTATTGTTATTATTATTTACTTTTATCATTCTCAATCTCCGTTCGCTCCCTAATCCCTATTTTCAGTACCACCGACCTTAATTGACCTGGCCTCGACCTAACTTAAACTCCGTTCTCTCTTTCTCTCTCTCTCTTTCAAATTGTAATGTTAAATCTAATTCTGAGTCACGTATGTAATTATTCCATATATATATATATATCCATATATATATATCCATATATATATATATATATATATATATATATATATATATATATGGCGTGTGTGCATGTCCGTCTTTACTTGAAAATCGCGGTGCAAGTCTAAAGACTGTCGTGTATTATTGACTATAACAAAACTAGATATTGCTATAAATATAAACATTCTCGCACTATGCATGCTTAACTGCTTTCTTTCAAGAAAATGAATACACACACACACACACACAGATATGGTGTGCGTATTTAGAAAAGAAGGTATAGATTTTGATCCTATTAATTCTTTGGTATTCTTCCTACGATTTCCGAATCCTCTACAGGAAAATACGCACGTTGATATATATGTAAAGGTGTGAAATTGCTGCGATCCTTCGGACGATAATTGACGAGGATTTGGTGACATTCTCTGGGTGTTTTTTGGGGTTTTTTCACCGTTTGTTTATGCTTATATATATATACATACAGACGAAATAGGCGAGACGCACACACGTACACATGCATGCAGATACGTGCACACAGACACGCGCTCCGTTAAACAAGTTCACATTCATTTTGAATGGTCAGCCTCTGACAATTCCGAGAAATGTTTAAGACAAACTGACCTGCTAACGCTGACCTTTATTTGCTGACAGTGTGGTCTGTTGTATTATCTGGGTTGTCGTTTAGCCCCAGGTCAGTCTCGGTCGAGCAGACCTGTAATGAAAGTCGTTCCTGTTGCGACTATTTCGTTTACGAGGTGTTACATTCATTATTTAACGTGTCCAGTCCTTATGGTAGTATGATTTGAAGGAGGTTTGACTGCTGTTTCTTGTAGATCTGCGTGGTATCTGATGGGTCTTTCCTCTGGTAGACAAACTGTAATGGTAGTTATTTAGTTTCTAGTTTTTGTAATAGTACACACACACACACGCGCGCGCGCGGGCACCCAGTTATATACTCGCATCTAGCTATCTATCGCACCATCATCCTGTCGCCTCCACCTGTTTCCGAGTATTTCTCTATCACCGAACATGTTCTCATGTAAGATTGGAATCAAAAGGACACAGCTTGCATAACGGTGACACTTGTTTACAACTATCACAGTGTCAAGGCAAGGAGATTGTAACACACACACACATAGGTATAAATGATGATGTGTACACACACACACCAGGTTTCTTTTAGTTTCTATCTATCAAATCCAGTGACAGGGCTTCAGTTGACCTGGGGCTACAGTAGAAGACATTTTTCCAAGGTACCATGCAGAGGGACTGAACCCGAGACCATGTGGTTGGGAGGCCAACTTCTTACCATACAGCCATGCCTGCTCCTAGCCTTTCTTCCTCTGTATGTTTGTGTGTGTGTGCATATATATATATATATATGCATACATACATGAACACACTAGTAGTATCATCCTTAGGCATTGGCACACCAGGCAGATTCACCCCCAGTTGTGTGGGGGTGTTTAGTTGTCCAGCATTAACCTGTCGGTAACTAAATACAAAATACACACACACACATACACATATATGAGGGGGTGCTGAAAACTTTTTGGTTTTGAGTAAAAGAAAATACAGGAGGATCAGTTAATCATGATTTTATCCAATATATCCCCCTCTCAGGTTCACACCCTTATTTCAGTGAGCTTTCACTTTTTCTAATCCCTGTAAAAGAACTCAGAAGGCTGGGCTTCCAACCAGGCCTTTCGTCATCCCCTTAAAGCCAAGAACTTTTCAGCACCCTCTCATATATTTCTTCCATACAGTTTCTGTCTACCAATTTCATTCACAAGGCATTGGTCAGCCAGGAGCTATGGTAGAAGGCATTTGCTCAAGGTACTGTGCAGTGGGACTGAACTTTAAACCATGTTTTAAATTGATCCTCTTAGCCACATATGTCAAATGTATTGCTACTAAATATAGCATACAATGATATGTGGCTTCACTGAAGGGTTTCATGATACCGAAACATGTTGTGAGTCATGTAGGATACTCTGTATAGGATATTAAATACTTTTTTGATTCCTCATTACCTTAATTACGATGTCCCCAATTTGAATGTCATAGTTTTGTAGTGTTCTTTGTTAAGGTGTCTCCTTGGTGTTGCCTGTAATAATGTCTAATTTCCTTCTGTTTATATTTATTAGTGGTTGAGATTGTTGCACAGTCCTTGGCCATCCCTGATTGACCAGAACTACCTTGCTATAATCAAGGATCTGGCTGTGACCCTCCAGGTTTTTTTTTTTGTATATCTCAGGCCACAATATCAAACGTTCTGCCTTTTGGTATGTTGTCATTATGTGTCTCTAGGCCAGCTTTGATCAATCTTTTGGAATTGAGGTTGTTGGCTTGACTGAGGAGGTGTGATCCACAGATCCATTTTCCCAGTTATAACCATAGCTCTGCTTCAATGAGGATCATACTGCATGTTCTGATTTGCAGTCACGGATCATATGCAATGCAGTGTGGCAGTCTAGTTATATTTCACTCTCTCACCTCTGTCCAATCTGTTCCTCTATGCCTGTTGGTTGTGGTGGTGGCCAAACTCACACACAATTATGTACACACGCACAACTAGCTTCTTTCAGTTTCTGTCTATCATATACACTCACAAGGTTTTGGTTGTCCTGGGGGCAATAGTAGAATAACACTTGCTCAAGAGACCACATAGTGGGACTGAAACCGGAACCATTTGATTGGGAGGCAAGCTTCTTGACATACTGCCTATTTGTGTTATAAATGTAGTGGAGGTCTTATAAAGTAACTCCGAGTATGTTTATCTTATCTTAGTTGTGTGTGTGTGTGTGATATGTCACTGAGTCTGAATTATTATCTATGTTTGACAGTCTCTGGTGGTGGTGGTGAGAAGCAAAACAGTGGATTTGGCAGGTGTTACTATAACCCTTCAGTTTTCAGATTACTCTGCCAAATGTATTCCTATTCATTCACATTTGTTTTGAATTAATTATGCGTTATCTCATAGCTTCGAGGTTTCAATGACATGATTGTTTATTTTTAAATGACATTGTAGGATAGGTGTGAGAAACCAGACCTGGCTGGCTTGGATGTAAAACTGGTTGAATATTTTGGCCAGATGTGGCCGGTCTAAATGCTAATGGGTTAAGCCTGTTGTTGTAGAGCCAGCTTGTTAAGAGATTTATGTAACAAGTTGAATGTAACTGGATACAAATGCAAATGCGCAAAGTCTGTGCAGCAGAAACCTGCTGGTCTTTGCTTCTGTCGTGTTTCTGTCCAAACAGAGCTGGCCTCCCGTTCTCAGAAGTTCAATAAAGTAAGTGCATTAAGTGGTGATAAATCTCTATAGATTTGTGCTCTGGCGTACTTGTATATGTCTATAGTGCGGTGTATTCATGGAGAGAGAGATGGTATCTGGCCCGAATATTCTACCTATGTTATGTCCAAACTGGCCAGATCCAGCCTTTCACACCTATCCTACAATGTCACTCTAAAAATAGTCACGTCCTCAAAATTTCAAAGCTATGAAATAATGTAGGATTAATTGAAAGCAATGTGAATAAATAAGCATTTCATTTGCCAGAGTAAAGTGAATGCTAAAGGGTTAATATCCAGTTGTCGTCTAGTCCCAGGTCAAACTTGATCCAGTTCACATATGATCAGAAGCAGTCCAGTTATAACCATCTCATCATGTTTATAAAATGTTACAAGCCCTGTTATTTATTGGTATTTTTGCAGATGTTTTTGCTGTATATTCCAGTCTAGCCCTTGAGTCGGCCCTAATTCCGTTGATCAGGGATTCCCAATGCGGGGCATATGCCCCCACCAATAGGACCTGGGGAAAATTGTGGTGGGGTGTGGTATTCCCAATTTTTTTTTTTTAATGGGACATGGAATTGTGGAAATCTTTTTTCACAGCAAACATACTTCACCAGTACTTTTCTTTTTCCAACCACTGATGGGACATACTTTTTTCTGGGGAGTTAAAGTGGGGCCTGGGAAAAAATAGGTTGGGAAACACTGTTGTATACACACACACAAACATGTTGTTATATACACCTGTATGCATGAAATTTTCTAAACTCTGTAATCAGGCTGTCAGTGGACAATTACCGTTGCATATCAGTTTTCTGGGAGGGTCCTAGCTCCTAACTCAACCTGTCTCTAATTCTGGTGGAAGGTATGTTATATGTGGTCCCTTGTGGCCCTTCTCACAGTACAACATAACTGATTCTGAGAGACAGAAAGTGAAGAAATGATCCTAATATTTGTATTTTGTTTATCAATGCCAGAAAGAGGAAAGTCAACATTGACCATAGCAAGATTTGAACTCGGAGCACTCAGAAACCCCTCCAAAAATACCACAAGGTATTTTATTGATGCTTCAGCAAGTCTGTTGATTTTCCCACCCTGTCATTGTTTATGTGTGTATATAAACATGTGCTATTGTTTACACCTGTGTATGTTGTAGAGTGCTGTGTACATAGACACATGCCATTGTGTGCATACATGCATCTGTGTGTCAATATGGTGACTGTGCATGGCCCAGCAGCTCAAAATGTGTGCACTCATGATTGCAAGATCATGTTTTTGATTCCTGGACCAGGTAATGTGTTATGTTCTTGAGCAAGACACTTCATTTCACATTGCTTTAAGATCACTTTGACATCTGACACATGGTAGACTGTGCACCTGTTTAGGCAATGTCAGTTTGATAGAGGGGTGAGCTAATGTACGGCGCAAACATTTGATCATTATAAACAAATCATTTGTGCAGTTTCTTCAAGAAACTGCAGAACCATCCTCTGTTATGATAGGAGAGGTCACCAAGTATACCAATCTGTACACTTGTATATACATCAATATCATTGTATATATCTGTATACATGTATATACCAATATACTTGTGTGTATGTGTATATATATATATATAATGTATAAATGCCATTCACTAAAATGTCTTATCAAATTTCTTTTGAAGTCAGCAACAACTCCTTCTTAGATGTCGGAAGTCTGTTTACCAACATTCCAGTGACAGAAATGATAGAAACCATATCAAATAATGTATACAAACACCCAAGAATAAACCCACCCACAATACCAATTAACGTAGTGTAGAAATTATTTATGTATCTTCTATACAACAGAAATACCTTTTCATTGTTCACAATATAAATTATATAATCAGACAGATGGAAATAGCATGGATTCTCCCTTCGGCCCCACTTTTGCTGTTTTTCCTTTGGCTGCTTTAGAAAACAAAGAGGTAGCAAAACCTCTCAAGGCACACTACTAGGAACATGCCCAAAACAAGGTTTGGACATTACATTTTAAAGTCCCTAATTCTAAACATAACCTATATATATATTAAGACTGTTGGGGTTTGGTTTGAGAGGTTTCACTGCTTTTAGGTGCCAAAATGGCTGAAGGTGCAGGTGTGGCCGTGTTGTTAAAAAGCTTGCTTTGTAACCACGTGGTTTCAGGTTTGGTCCCACTGTGTGGCATTTTAGGCAAGTATCTTCTGTTATAGCCCTTGGCCGACAAATGCCTTGTGAGTAAATTTGGTAGATGGAAATTGTGCGGAAGCTTGTCGTGTTTGTGTGTGTGTGTATCTGGGAGGGAGGGAGGGCAGTTTGTGTTTGTTCCACCACCTCCCCCCGTCACTGCTTGACAATCGACGTTGGTTTCTTTGGTTCCTTGTAACTTAGCAGTTCAGCAAACGAGACTGGTAGAATATGTACCTGACTTAAAAATATAATTACGGGAAGGTGTGGGGGGGGGAGGGGTCAGTTCATTCAACTAAACACTTTAATGGCAATGCCCCAGCATGGCAACAGTCCAATAACTAAAACAAGTAAATAAGAAAAAAAGAAAAGATGAAAGATGCTTGTGGCAGGCTGTGTGTGTCTGTTCTCTTGTGAGTACATCTGATGTACTTAAAGTCTTTTTTTTTTCCTTGTCAACTTGCCAACGATTCCACTGCACTGATTCCTTCCATTTTGTTTTCGCTGCTCTCAATCATGTAACAGCCTAGTTTATTAAGCCATGGCTTTCACAGCAATTTCATTTTCTATAGCGTTTAGTCAGTGGCCGTGACCTTTTTGTAGAAGCTCTGAAAAAGCTGGTCACAC
This sequence comes from Octopus bimaculoides, assembly GCF_046866305.1. NCBI lineage: Eukaryota > Metazoa > Mollusca > Cephalopoda > Octopoda > Octopodidae > Octopus > Octopus bimaculoides. The sequence continues at coordinate 36,320,367 of NC_142949.1, read as the reverse complement.
TGATTCGGTTTATATTTGGCTTGGACATTAGGCACTGGCAAGGCTGTGTGGTTAATGAGATTGTTTCCCAACCATGTGGTCTTAGGTTCAGTCCCACTCCACAACAAGTTTACTATCCAAGGTGAGATTTCAACCCCTAACCAACATGAGTTGTGTTTATTACAATACTCGCCAGTTCCGCCTGACTGGCCCTCGTGCCAGTGGCACGTAAAAGCACCCACTACACTCTCAGAGTGGTTAGCATTAGGAAGGACATCCAGCTGTAGAAACTCTGCCAAATCAGATTGGAGCCTGGTGTAGCCATCTGGTTCACCAGTCCTCAGTCAAATCGTTCAACCCATGCTAACATGGAAAGTGGACGTTAAACGATGATGATGATGATGATGATATATATATAGCTTTATTGATCCTTGGCGGAATTTGAACTCAGAATGTAAAGACAGACAAAATACCGCTCAGCATTTCGCCCGGTGTGCTAATGGTTCTGCCAGCTCACCACCATCATACATTGCTAGAACAGTTTGTATATGCAATGCTTTACATTTATGTCAGTCCATTGTGTATGCGTGTGGCTTTTTCAATATTTTACACTCCTCTAATTATTTTAGGTTTGATGCACTTTTAATTAACACATTCTAATTCCAGGTCAGAGATGAGTTTGCTGTTATTAAAATTATTTTCCATGCTATAAATTTTGTTGTTAGAGTGTACATTTTTTTTTATATCTCGTCTATACCACAGATCCCCAACTACCAGTCTGCTGACTGGTACTGGGCTGCATGTCATTTGGTCCTTGGTTGCACAGAAAGAAGCTTGCTTCCGAACCACATGGCTCAGGTTTCAGTCCCACTGCATGGCACCTTAGACAAATGTCTTCTACTAGGGCCTTGGTCTGATCAAAGCCTTGTGAGTGGATTTGGTAGACGGAAACTGAAAGAAACCTATTGTGTGTGTGTCCATGTTTGTCCTCTGCTACTGCTTGGTGACCAGTGTTGGTTTGTTTACACCCCCATAACTTAGTGTTTTCAGTAAAAAAAAAAACTGATAAAGTACCAGGCTTAAAAAAGCAATAAGTACTGGGGTCGATTTATTTGACTAAAAATTCAAGAGAGTGCCCCAGCATGGCCACAATCTAATGACTGAAACAAAAGATAAAAAAAAACAATGAAGATAATTAAATTGTATATCATGCCCTTCATTCTGTTTTGTTATGCATGTGATATCCTGGTCCATGAAAAAAAATTGTCTTGCATGAAAGCCAGTCTGTGGTGTAAAAAATGGTTGGGGGCTGCTGACCTTCACCCTATTTGAACCATTGTTATCAGATGTTGTTGTTGTCTAGCCCCACATCAGCTCTTATTGAGCAGACTTATGGCATATCGACTGAACAACTGTGACTCACCAATCCTTAGCTGTATATAATTCTATATACCTCCATCTAGTTGTGGATCACACTTCACATTCTCACATGTTAATCGCATCGTGGTTCAGTCTGTCTGTCTGGAAACTGCAAATATTCTTCTTTCATCCTTTCTGTTTTCCCATGCTTTTTGTGGTGGCCACATTGGAAGCAGACAAGGAGAGCTTATTGATGCTGTGTATCTCGACCTTTTAATCAGGTTTTTATGAACATTGTCCCAGATTTTATTCCTAAACCAAGGTTAATAATGCTTTTATCTACAAGGCCAGTGATGTATGTACATTATTATTATTGTAATTTTAGGTTATTTAAATATACCTCTCAGCAATGGCAGCCATATTGAACCGATATCAGCATTGGATTAACTGATTGAATTATCAATCAGTAGACATTATATGCTCAGTGGTTTTTATTTTCCTAACTTTCTACTGTGATTCTCTATAAAATTAAGGGAATTTCATTCTCGTGGTCTATAATTTTCTCCCGTGCACCATGTAATTTCGGCCTTTCTGGGTTCTTCTCTCATTAAGGCTTTCTCGTGTTCCTCCATTCTGACCTTTAAAGATTGACCAGTTTCTGCAAACACATGGTGTGTTATGAACACAGTTATTATGTTCTGGCCAATCCTGGATAGATTTAACCCATTTGTTACCTCATTTCTTGTGAAATACAGTCTTTTTTTTCAATTAATTTTGAAAAAGAAAAAAAAAAAGAAATATCGAAATAATTCTGTCGTTATCAAGCTGGCATTAAAAACATAAATTTAGCATGAAATTCTGATAGGCTTTAAGATCGTTTTAGAACAGGGAATTTGTATCATAGAACCAGGGGGCAGTTTTGGGTGGGGTGGTGGGTATTAAAATGGTTATTCTTTTATTTGTTTCAGTCATTTGACTGTGGCCATGCTGGAGCACCACCTCGAAGGGTTTTAGCCAAACAAATCAACCCCCAGGACTTATTTTTTAACGCCGAGTACTTATTCTATCATTCTCTTTTGCCAAATTGTTAAGTTACAGGGACGTAAACACACCAACACCGGTTGTCAAGCATTGATGGGAGGATAGACACACACGCACACACACACACACACATATATATATATATATATATGACAGACTTCTTTCAGTTTCCATCTATCAAATCCACTCACAAGACTCAAGGCTATTGTAGAAGACACTTGACCAAGGTGTCGCGCAGTGAGACTGAACCCGGAACCATGTGGTAGGGAAGCAAGCTTCTTGCCACACAGTCATGCTTGGTGAAGAATCAGTAAAATATGGCGTTGTATGTGAACACAGTTCCGATATTATGCGCATTGTGTACCTTTGGAAATGTGCTGTGCGTGAGAAGACCCGGCAAGCCAAGTAAGATCGTTGCCAGTGCCCCTGGACTGGTTCTTGTGCGGGTGGCACATGAGATGCACCATTTTGAGCGTGGCCGTTGCCAGTACCGCCTGACTGGCTCCTGTAGGATTTTCGAGCGAGATCGTTGCCAGTGCCCCAGGACTGGCTTGTGCGGGTGGCACATAAAAGACACCATTTCGAGCGTGGCCGTTTTCGTGCGGGTGACACGTAAAAGCACCCACTACACTCTCTGAGTGGTTGGCGTTAGGAAGGGCATCCAGCTGTAGAAACTCTGCCAAATCAGACTGGAGCCTGGTGTTGCCATCCGATTTCACCAGTCCTCAGTCAAATCGTCCAACCCATGCTAGCATGGAAAGCGGACGTTAAACGATGATGATGATGATGATGATGTGCATTCTCTGAATTTTCTCTCACAGATCCTGGTGGAATTTGGTCTCGACTCTGTCCTCTGCTTGAGAGTGGAACAAATCTTTATTATTTCTATTTTGTTAACTGTCACAGCCTTCACGATGTTTTTGCATTGTATATGTCATTATTGTCATCCTTTAATGTCTGTTTTCCATGCTGACATGGGTTGGACAGTTTGACCAGAGCTGGCAAGTTGGAGGGCTATGCCATGTTCCAGTCTGATTTGGCATGGTTTCTATGGTCGGATGCCCTTCCTAATGCCAACCATTTTACAGTGTGTGTTGGGTGCTTTTAATGCGGCACTGGCACAAGATTTTTGCAGGTCGATCCTCTTCAGATATATATTACATAAGTAATAAAGTTGTTTATTATGCACTTTATTGTGTTTTTGTTATGTTTGATCCCTTGGTACTGTGACAAAGCTGTCTTGCATGAAACCAGTCTGGGATGCAAAAATGGTCAGGGACCATTGATTAGATAGTTTTCGAATTTGTAGACATGGTTCAGTTAGTGCTGATTTTAATATACGTTGACTATACAAGGCTTGCTCAAAAAGTAACAGGACTGTTGCTATGGTAACAGAGCTAAACTATACTCGGCACAGACTGACCTTGAACTCTGTTGTGCATGCACAATTTATAGCGTTCTTGGTCACTTTTGTTGTTTGTAGCAGGGCCTGGAAGTAAAGTGTGTAGATTGTGGTTGTCTCGAAAACAAGATCGGGTTTCAGCCGAACAGGCTCCCCTTGATTGTGTCAAAGAACTCAAAAAAAAAACTTTTTGAAAATTGTCCTAACGGGTGATGAATTGTAGTTCTCTGGCTATGACCCCGAAACTAAGACCCAGTCTTCACAAAAAAAAAAACAAGATTTCAAGATGTTAAGGAAATCCAAAAGAATACAATGAAGCAGCTGCTTGCTATCCTGGAAATGAGTTCCAAGAATGCTTCCATCATTGGAACTGATGCTGGATAAGGCATGTGGCTTCAGAAAGGGACCACTTTGAGGGAAATCAAATGCCAAAATGATGTGTAGCACCTCTTGATCAGGCCTTGTATTTTGAGCTAATCTATGGGCCGAATTACCTGATCAGAAAGTGTCCAGTTGGAAAACCTGTCTCAGTGTATGGGAGCTGGTTCTTTATCAGGTGTAGACTAATAACAGGACGTTATCCAAGCTACAGACCATATATACATACGTACATATCTGTCTGTCTGTCTGTCTGTCTGTCCTCCTCTCATCTCCAATCTTACAGGACATTTTCATATTCTAGTGTGCTACCCAGTATCTGTCTGTCTTATGGCTGTTTGTTTGTTGTACGTTTGTTTTATCTTGTCGTGTTTGTTTTCGTCATTGTCCTGTACATTTGTTAGCTATTCTCAGTGGCTCTTCGCCACTGGCGCCACCAAAAGTGAACAATATCAGCCTTAAAGGCTCAAAATTGTAACGATCTTTTTGGATGTTGACTGATGAGAAATAAGCTACAAATTTTCTCTTACATTTTTGCAAAATTTCCCATTTGTTGTGTTTCTGTTAAAATTTTTCATACACATCTCACTTCTTTGCTACTTGACACTGAAGTCCGGCCAGTCACTCCAATTGAAAGCTGCTATCACTTGACCCAACATCGGCCAGAGGCTCCGACCTCAGAACACATTTAGTCAGTCAGCTCTACTACAACTACTACCACCACCACCACCACTGTTACTAGCACTACCATAACAGTCCATTCATCCAACAGATCAGCTTCTTCCTCAAATCCACGGTGCCAAAGCCAGCCAGCCAGCCAGCCAGCCTGTCTGTCTGTTGTTCACTAAAACAACATAGTGACATTGATGTTTCTTTCGCTGCTACCATGTCTGCGGAAGAATATGACTGCATCATATAACAACACTGCTGCACTACTCTCTCTCTCTCTCCCTCCCTCCCTCCTTTCCCCTCACCCTCTATGTCTACGTTTGCTCCTACTCCCACACCTGCGCGCGCGCGCGTAACTTGCACTTTTATCTTCTCTCCCTCTAACCTCCCACATTGCTGCTTCGTTTTCCTCTTTGCTTTCTTTGTGTGTGTGTGTGTGTGTATATATATATGCAAGATGTACATGTGTGAGTGTGAGTGTGCGTGTGTGCGCGTAAGTCGCAGCATCTTAATTTCTGTTGATCACTGCATGTCTGCGTGTTCGTCAGTCAGTGTGTTATGCATATGCATAACCATACATGTGTGTCTGATATACATGTGTGACATATTCATGCTGATATTCACATGTATAAGTATACACATACTCATACATGTGTGTGTATGTGTGTGTGTGAGTGTGTGTGCTTAGCACGAAATATTTCTGTGTAACCCTTGTACTGTTATTGCACGCCCATGGCCACGGCGATGTCCCGGTCACCTGTGTCCTGTCTCCCTCCTCATCTAGATTCTTATTTAGTCTGTCCCTTTTTCCTTTTCCTCGTCTCCCTCGTTGTTTTTTTTTAAATCATTGGTTCGATCTTAGTCACACTTACACACACACACACACACAGATACATGTACACCAACCGACGAATACACATATATACTGACACACAGAGAAGCCAGCGTGGTCATTTGGTCTGTTAGAAATAGCAACAAAATCTCACGATCCTAGAAAAAAAAAATCAAAAGACGGGTAACAAAAAGGATAAATTACGTAATGTAGTCCTCAGTCTTGTCTGCCTGCAAAAACCGAATAGGGTGATCAAAGAGGGATTGTCTTTGACTATAAGATAGATCTGCTTCATCGGAGCTAACGCTGACTTGACCTAGGATTAAATAACAATAACTACAACAACAACACATTCTTTCTATATATTTCTATTATGCTCGTCTTCCCTGCTGTAGCTGTTGTTTTTGTAGCCCTCCGCTGTCGACTAATACGATGGTGTTTGTTGCTGCTACTTTCGCAACGATCGATCTTGTTTATGTTACAGCAAAGTGGAAAAATAAAAGCGTGTGTCTGTCTGTCTCTGTGCGCGTGGGTATGTAAATGGGTGTTCAGTATATGGATAGATGGGTACACACACACACACAGATACACCGTTTCTTTCTTTTCTTCTTTTTGAGATGTCAGGCTGTTTGCTAGATCTGTCTAAAAATTGTGCATGGCGGTTAAATTTAAGTTGACCACATCCGTATGTCTCTCTTCATTCCGCCATTTCCCCTTTTCTCTCTCTCTCTCTGTCTACGCCTCTCTTTTCCGCTATTTTCCTTTTCGATCTATCTATCTTTGATTTATTTCAGTCATTTCACTGCTGCCATGCTGGAGCACCGTTCTATCTATCCATCCATCTATCTATCTTATCTATCTGAATTCCTCCTGTCTATTTCTCATATCTCTCTCTCTCTCTCTCTCTCTCTCTCTCTCTCTCTCTCGCTCTACTCTTTCTCTTCCTCTCTCTCTCTCTCTCTCTCTCTCGCTCTACTCTTTCTCTTCCTCTCTCTCTTCCTCCTCCCTTACATATACTCATTCGCCACTAAACAGGATTCAGGTTTTTCTCCCACTTCTCCTCTCGTCACATCATTGTCTACACAGACAGACAGGTTCAAGACTCAGTCATAGCTATTCAATGATTCTACAGATTTTTTTTGTTGCGACTGTTTAATTTCAACAATTTCTAGAAAAAATAAAAAAAATAAAACAAAATACAAAATTACATAATAAAATCACCTTATTTTTTCCCGCCTAAAATTATTTCTTCCGATGCGTTCATGCTTTAATTCCTGAGTCTTATGATTTTTCCTTGAAAACCTGCAGGTTTTTTTGAAGAATATTTTGCAGGTCCACGGAATTGTTTACTTACCTAAACGTTTTCAAATCAAATGAAACACACACACACGTAATCTGTGTGTCTGCGTCACCAATTCGATTTCAGCACATTTGGGTGTCTAAAATGACTGTGCTTGTAAATCAGTGAAGATGCGTGATGTAGTTGCTTTGGGGGGGCGTTGACTTCGCGATTGTACGTTCAAGTTTTAGTCCGCGCAGAACGTTATGCCGTTGAACAAGGTTCTTTATCACACGTTGCTGGAATGACATGACCACGGACCCATCACTGGTGCATTCGTCACTTTCTTTAGCTGTCAGATCCTCTGTGTTCAGCTGAGTCAGGAGTGGGGTAGCCGAGAGAGCCTGTATCAGCTTGTGACGACATAGGCACCTAAAATTATTATCAAAAAGCATAGTGCATGCATGGAAGTGATGGCTATGATCTCTCTCTCTCTAAATTGCAAACCCACCTGGACACCCTAAATCCCTCGCCATTTTCCCTACTCTTGATTTATCTTTTTTTTTTTTTCTATAATTTTATTCTGATGAAGGACCATTGTCTGAAATGTCTTGACATGTTTTTATCACTTTCGCATCCTGCTGTTTTCCATTCAACCTCCTTACCAACAACCATCATGTAGCCTTTACTGTCTCTTTCTCATTTCTTCATCTCCTGCCATCCTGTCATTCTCATGGTCTTTGCCTTTGTTTATTATTTTGGTCATATTTGCCTTCGAAACATAGGAACCTGGTTGTCTTCATATCACATGGAACTTGTCTTGTTTTAGGAATTCAAGTACTGCTCCCCCTGCCTCCCGACTGATGCTGTTCAGTATTTCCTCTGACTAACTTTTTCTCTTTGCCCGTGCCACTGGACTGGCTTCTGTGCAGGTGGTACGTAAAAAACACCATTTGAGTATGGCCGTTGCCAGTACTGCCTGACTGGCCCTCGTGCCAGGCTATAGCAGAAGATACATGACACTTGCCCAACGTGCTATGCAATGGTATATATGTATATGTGTGTATATATATATGTATGTATATGATGGGCTTCGACAGAGTTTTTGTCTGCTAAATTCATTCACAGAGCATCAGTCAGCTTGTGCTAGAGAAGAAGTCACTTGCTCAAGGTGCTGCATAGTGGGACCGAACCTGCATCTGGGAAGTTGCGAGATGAGCTTCTTAACCACACAGCCGTGTCTGCGCCATCTGAAACCTGCTGCGTAGTGCGCTGCGAATTAACACACATGTGCAATTATAAGAGGTGACGATGAAAACGAAGAGACCACACGTGTGTGTGTGTGTGTGTGTGTGTGTGTGTGTGTGTGTTTGACAGATGCAGTGATGTGTGTAGTAGGAGTATCTGATTCAAGATGAGGCAGACACAGAGAGGCGGATGTACTTTAAATTTTTCTGAAGAAAGCTTGTGTCTCACTCTTGTCTCAAATGAATGGCGGTGGTGGGCTTGCCTAATTGAAATGGTACAACTTCCTTTACATCGCAACACTTTCTTCTCCCGTGTTTTTCCTTTCCTTTCTTTTTTTTCTTCTTCTTTGTGTGTGTGTGTTTTGGCAGTACTCCTTTATTGTGTCAATCTTTGCTCTTCTTCACCCTCCACAACCACACACCACCCGTCTTTCCATCCATTCACCTGCAAAATCAGTGTGACGAAGGAAGAGGAAATATCTTTTGTTCTGTTACATTGCGGGGGTGGGTGGAGAGAAAGGGGGATAGGGGTGCCTCTCTCCTCTTAACACCAATCTTGTGTTACAAGAAATCTGTCTTGCCAGTCAGTCATTCACCTTTCTAGTGCTCTTGTCCTTTCTTCCCCTATCCCCTACCAAATTCCCTGGATTGTGTATCTCTCCCCCCTCTCTCTCTCCTTTTTCTTTTGGTCAAATATAGCTTCTTTTTTTTTTTGAAATCTAAGAGAAATATATAAAAATTTATATAAACATATTTCAATGTAAACACTTCATTCATATGGCTGTAAAGAATGCTTATGAACACACACACACACACATACACACACACACACACACACACACACACACACACACACACACACACACACACACACACACACACACACATACATGCATGCATATACATGTATACGAAAGTGGATGAAACACGAGTGCTGTGTGTGTGTGTGTGTGTGTGTGTGTCTTTGTGTCATGTTTCAGTCATTGGACTGCAGCCATGCTGGAGATTCACCTTGAAGGGTTTGGATCTGATCAGGAGTTAAACAGGTACAACTCATTTTTGAGTATTTGAGTGTTGGGCCTCATGGAAGTGAGCTGGCCGAGTTCCTTCTGAGTGTTGGGCCTCACAGAGGCAATGAGCGAGGCCTTTGGCATTATGTCGTGCTTGAGAAGAAGACCCATCAAGCTGAGCAAAATCGCAGTCGTGGCAGATAGGAGTGTCACGCAAATGGCACCCATGCTAGTGGCACATAAAAGCACCCATTACACTCTCGGAGTGGTTGGCATTAGGAAGGGAATCCAGTTGTGGAAACTCTGCCAGATCAGACTGGAGCCTGGTGCAGCCTTCCGGGCATACCCACCCCAGTCGAACTGTCCAACTCATGCCAGCGTGGACAATGGACGTTAAATGATGATGATTAAGGGTTAGGAAAAAATATATGTATACACACACACACACACACACACACAATATGAGCTTCTTTCAGTTTCCGTCTACCACTCAAGGCTTTGGTCAGCCTGTAGCTATCGTAGAATACACTTTCCCAAGATGCTTTATAGTGGGACTGAACCCAAGACCATATGGTTAGGAAGCAAGCTTCTTAACCACACAGCTACACCTGTGTCTATGTTTGCTTATATATATATTTTTTAATTGGGTTAAGACAGGAATGTTTATTTATTTATTTATTTTTTTTTGATCATATGTCTCGTGTGCTGGTTTTGAGGTGACCCGGGGTTAAACAAACAAAAGTTAGTTTACATTCAGTTTGACAAATTGCCATAATATTTCTGATGCTATTTATAAAATATTTAAATAGCAAGTTACATAAAAAGCAATGTGCACTCACTTTACTGGATACATCGTGATGGAGTATTGAAGGGGTGGGTGTATATGTGTGTGTGTGTATATATACACATACACATCTTTTGTTTGTTTCAGTCATTAGACCATCGAATGGCTATGGGGGTCCACCAGAATAAAATGGTAATTAAAGGGGTCGATAGATAAAAGAAACAGTTGAGAACCCCTGTGCTAGGGCGTCAGAGACATCTCCCCCATCTTCAGGGATAACCTGACAGGCTACTCTCTGAGCCACTTGACAGCAAAATCAGATCGTCGTAAGATCCATAGATAGGAAAACGAATACAACAGCGATTGGATTGTGGCCATGCTGGGGCACCATCTTGAAGGCTTCAGGTGAAAATCGATCGCAGTACTTATTCTGTAGGTCACTTTTGCTGAAACTGCAACGTTACAAGGATGTAAACAAACCCACACCAGTTCTCAAGCAGTGTGTGGAAGGCATACACAAACAAGTACGCGCGCGCGCGAAGGCTTCCACACAGTTTCTACGTACTAAATTCCTTCACATGGCATTGGTCGGTCCAGGGCTATACTATAAGACACTTGCCCCCCAGGTGCTGTGCAGTGGAACTGAACTAGAATCTACGTGACTGCAAAACGAATTTTTTAACCACCCGGCCATGAATGAATTTAATTAGCAATCATTAATTTTCGTTCTCTTCTAATTGTTAGACTAATTAGTCAAAAAAAAAGAAAAAGAAAAAGAAAAGAAAAACAAAACAATGCCTCTTGCCTCATTTTCAGTTCCTTCTTGATCGCGTATCTTGCTATACATACATATATATATATATATATATATACACACACACACACACACAAGTGCAGCGTTGAAGGGGCTTATAAGCCATTTAAAAACACACAAAAACCATTAGATTCACTGAGATGCAGCACGGAATTTTGTCAGTGAACAGGTCGCGGTTTCAAAGCAATGAAAATATTTTGCTAAATTAAATTTAAATGTTGAAGTGAATCTAACAGTTTTGTGTGTGTTATTTTAAATCTCTTATAAACACCTTCCACGCTGCAATTGTTTTCGTTTTCAGCACACGATCTCAGGATCAAGTCACTTGCTATGCAAGTACACCTCCGTAAGATACATATATATATATATATATATATATATATATATATATATATATATATATATATATATATATATATATATATATATATGTATATATATATATATATATATATATATATGTATATATATATATAGCTTTATTGATCCTTCTAAGCAACCATATTGGCGTCTCCGTGTGTGTGTGTGTTTTGATTAGTAACACACGTGAAAATCTGAATAGTAATTTCAGCACTATTAATTCACACACACACACACACACACAGAGAAAATCATGAGTGATTTCCTCTCTCGTCTTTTCCACGTGCAAATATTTACTACGCAGTAACAATAGTTCAGTGAACAGCCGACTACAGTACAGCGGACTGCTGCAACCACTTCTACCACCACCTCCTTAATGGCAAATTGCAACAACAGCAGCATCACCATCTTCACGGCAGACTACTGTACTACCTGCACCGCCACCGCCTCTATTATCATCATCCTGGCGGCGGCGGCGGTGGTTGTCATTGTTCTGTAACAGGTATTGTGGCGAATTATTAGTGGAATTAAAAGTGCCTTTGTCTCTGCTGCCTGTGGTGATGAAACTGTCATTTAACCCCAGGTCAGGCTTGAAACGGCAGGGGTTTTTTTTGTGTGATTAAAGACACTCCAAACGTGACCACTCTTATTCTATTTATCCATATAAGAATTATTAGATATCTCCTTTTTATTTATCTCTTTATATATTGAAGCTGGTCAGGTGTTGTAAGGGTGTTTTGCGAGCAAGATTTGACTGCTATTTCTAGCTTATTTTGATGGTGGTAGTAGTTCGGATTTATTTGGGTTTTTTTTCTTTTCTTCCTTCTCTTTTTCCTGTTGTTTCTCCATATTGAATGCGAAGTCAGTTTGGTTCTGTTAATAATGAATAATTGTTTGAAATTATAAATTGTATACGATGCATTTAATCCTCTGTGTGTGTGTGTGTGTGTGATTATTTGTCTGCATGCGGTGTGTTTATACTTGCTCGAATCTAGCAGCGAGAAATGTGTAATAGCAATAAACACACAATACAATTACTGTCACAACAAATATAATTATTTTGTATTCACGATGGTGTTTTGCTATTTATACATTTGGACAAAGCAAAGCAAGGTACTTGCTGCCGTATATATATATATACATATAAGCTCTGTATGAAATATGTCCGTCCAGCAAGGGGCACTTGCTGTTTCGCTTACTATTGAAATATGTCTAGCCATCCACTTTCTTTTTATTAAGGGGTTGGTTGGTAGCGGTGGTGGACATTTGCTGATATATTTAGCTTATTATTGAAACATGTCCATCCCACTTTTATTCAATAAAAGAGGGGGACACTTGCTGTTATATTTAGCTGTCTATGAAATATGTTTAACCAGCCCTTTTATTAATCAGAAAAGGGATACATGTTATATTTAGCTTATCGTGAAATATGTCCTGTTCCGCCCCATCTTATTGAACAAAGGAAAAAGGGGTACTTGCTATTATAGTTAGCTAACTATGAAATCTGTCTGTCTAGCCACCCCCTTTTATTAAACAAAAAAAAAGGGGGGTACTTGTTCTTATATATTAGCTCTATGAAATATGTCCAAGATCTTTTCTGTTTCGCTCACATTGACTGAGAAAAGGTCCTATGTCCGTTCACCACTTTTATGAAATAAAGAACAGAGGTGCTTGGTATTATATTTGCTTCCGTGTGCAACCCCTTTCTTCCTTTCATTATTATCACTCCTCATTGGTGGGTGGGTGGGGGGTGCTTCTCGAATTAATAGCACTGCATTACAATGATCCCTGCAGTGATGTAAGGCAAAATAAAACGTTGCCAAATTTGAACTCTCGACGATAATGGTCCTCTCACAAGTTTCCGTAATATGGCTGAGGCCGGCCATGCTGGAATACTATTTTCAAGGGGGTTATAGTTTGAATATATTAACGCTCACCCCTTCTACTCAGTGCTTGCAGACGACTGTGGGTACTTTATTTCTGTCGACACCCCGGGAGGACAAAAGATAAAGTTTGACGTCCGCAGGATTTGAACTCAGAACGTAAATGGACAAAAAAAAAAAAAAACAAACAAAAATACCGAATGCCACCCGCTGTTTTTATCCGATGCTCTAGCGATTCCACTGTCATCACCCATCATGGAGCTTAGCGAACCCTGATCCAGTAGACTTATCAAGACATTCCTCGTCTTTTTATTCATAGTGTATTTAGGATGACAGACAAGGTTTGTGATCAGAGGTGAATTTGGCTGTTATTTCTTTCACGGTAGGGAGCCTTTTTTTAAGTACCAGAGTTGAATTGCAAGTTTTTTTTTAAAAAGTCTTGGAGTAAAACATCTAATTTTTGGGTGTTTATCGATAAAAGAATCTTTAAAGTTCACAAATTCCTAAATAAGCAACAAGTATTGACGAACTGTTACGACTGAAAGACCGTTTGTTATTTGTTTTTTTAAGATTGTCGGCGGCCGATTTCAAATTTGAACGTGATTTGCCACATGTGAATGAGGGGGTTCTCCCATTCCTGGTTTATGCACTCCCTTATTTTGGCCTTTTTTTTTTTTCTTTTTTTTTAAATGTCTATTGATGTTGTTGAGTGTGTTATTCAAAATCTGTGTCCCGCCGCCGTTGCATCTTTGTCACTCTTCCAAGCCTGCTCGTAATAAATTATCTAATAACACAGGAGAAACCTATAAATGTTCGCCTTTGTTCTTCGGCTGCCCTCTCTCTCTCCCCCCCTCTCCCCTCTCTCTTTCTAGCAAAGGAGGCACAACTGGTGGTAGGAAGAGTGTGTCAGTGTGTACAGAGCTTGCAAATACAGTAACCTAGTTATTTAGGTCAGCAACTGATGTGTACTACGGGACCTTGTGGTCAACTTTTAAATCTTCCTTCCTTTCTTCAAGGAGTTGGGTAGCCGTGGGGGGGGGGGGGGCGGAGGAGCAGATAAAACTATATTATTTATTATATAGATATTTAATGCCCGAAGCTACGAAGTCACTGTCAACAACACTCTTGTATAAGAATAATAAATTTGTACTCTACGAAAGTATAGTGTAACCTATCAGATTAATGTAAAATTGCTTTTATTATAATACGCCGGTATTAAAATGGTGGTAGCTGAAGGAAAATGTTCTCTATGTGGCTTGTGTGTTTTCTGTACTCTGGTTATAATTATTTTCTTGTCTACGTTTTGTTTGCAATGTCTTGTACCCAGATATGCACCTATATACACAGGTAGACGTAGGTATGCACATACTTGTACGTATATATGCATATACTCATTTATTATTTGTTTTATATATATATATATATATATATATAGTATAGTGTGTCCGTTTGTGAACATACCGAGGCTGCTAAAAAAAAGTGATTGTGTTTATGTCAATAATCTTGATTTTGTTTACTCTGCATGTTATACATGTGTGTGTGTGTGTGTGTACTCGACTACAGGAAGTCCACCACATGTACTTTAGCTGTAAGCTAACTTGCCATATAAATAGTGCGGTTATGTGTTATATATATGCATTCACATTTCTTTTGACTTGTGCAGAAAGGGCTGAATTATTCCTGGTGCTGACATTGATTTAAAAAGCAAAACAGCAGCAAGGGTTGCTGCTTCAAGTCCCAGGTCAACACTGGTTTTAGCAGACCTATAACCAAAAGCATTCCACACACGCACACACACAGGTACATATATAGTAGCACATACAACAAATGCATATACAGGCGCACACACAAAGTAAACATACACACAGGCAGGCACATACACAGGCACACACATACATACACAGGCATACACAAGCACACACATACACACATACATCTACATGCACAACATTTCACCATGTATAATTTGTAATTTCCAAGCAGGTCTTTCAGATGTGTAACAGTCTTTGTGTGTGTCTATGAACTTCATCATTTTACTGTTTGCTTTTCCTTGACTGCATTTATTTAGAGTTTAAGGCAGATTTTTTACTGCTAGATGCTCTTCCCGTTGCCAACCCTTACTCGTTTCGAAACAAGGTAATATTGTGTGTGCACTCGCTCTAAAAATGTGTATGTGTGTGTAGTTATTGGTATTCTACTTTGTTTGTCACTATCTGATGTACTTTAGATTTTTGAACTGGTAAACAAAGAATTTCTTGATTTTCTTTTCTCATATATTCTTATATATTCCTCTGCTTCTTACTACTTTATAACCTTTGCCGTAAGACTCCACTTCCACACACGCACACACACACACAGCAGCTTAATTTAATTTGTGTTTAATCAAAAAACACCTGTTGTTTGCATTTGTATTTGTGTACCATTTCTCCATTTTGTTTTTCTTTTCTCTGTCCTTGTTTTCCTATACATTTGCTGCTTTCTTCCAAGTAATCTAGTGCTCTTAGATTTTCCTTGGGGCTGGCCAGATTGGAGCAGTCTCAAATATAACCAGCCGAAACTGCAAATCTAATCTGGAACTTGACTGACAACAAAAGGAAACTCAGAATGACCCGTCCTTGTTCTTCTTGTCCCATTTTTTTGTATCATTTAACTGTCTGGATGTTTTGCCTTCTTGTCTCATTTTTGTATGTTTTATATATATATATATATATATATATATATATATAAACATACATACATTGTAACTTCTTCAGGAATAAGACAAGGAAGTCATAATTGCAGAGTTATGACCTTTAGACCTAAACTTTCAATGGGTTAGTGTGCTAAAATGTAACCAGATGATTCCACAATGCCCATGCGTGTCACGTGGAGTCAGTCAGTATAAGAAACATGCGATTAATCTAATTACAAATAGATTTGGAAGTACCATAATTCGAGGAGTTTTGAGTTGAAGATTTTTAATGTACTGATTCCGTATCCCTGGACAGAACTCAGAGGAATTACAGTTGTGTATTTTCTTTTGAATATTGGGTGTGACACTTTTGATGATAACAGTATGATTTGAAGGAGATTTAGCTGCTATGTCTAGCAAGTGGAACCACCATGTAGCAACTGTGTCTTTGGATTTTTAGCTCCTGCTCAGCCATGATGAAGTTGCACTAAGATCAAAGAGTGCTTCATTAGCTCAATAAAAGATTACTTGTTAGTTCGTTTCTGATGTTGTTGATGGTATCAAGTCAATGATTGTTCCTGTTAATTACGGTAGCATAATTACCAAAGATACTATTTAAGAAAACTCAATAAATAATAACTTTGAAATATTGTTTTAGGATCTGATAGCTTTTCCTTTCTCTGATTTAATTAAAATATTTCATTGATAAAATATTTACTTTTATTTGTTTCTGATTTAAAAAAAAAAAAAATTTTGATCTTTTTTATAGCATTTTTTTTTTTTTGTGATGTGTATATAGTTAATTACTCTAAACACACACCACACACACACACACACACACACACACTTAACAAGAAACCTATGATGTGTGTGTGTGAGAGAGAGTATTTGTGCCCTTGACATTGTGTGAGAGTTGTAAATGAGTGTCACTGTCATACTAGCAGTGTTGTTTCCAATACGCTGTGGAAACGTCCAGCCATAGGAAAACAATAACTTGTTTTAGAAACACATGAGGGTATGCAACGGGAAGGGTATCTGATGACCTACCTCAATAAAACCCATTTGACTCACACACACCAGTCGAACATCCAGAGTATCTCCAACTAAATTTTATGCCCTTCATATTGCTGCCATCATTTTCATTATCATCGTTCCCAGTTGTCTCCGACATGATGTCTGTAAGTTAGAGACGAGAGGCCAGGTGAAAGGAATCAGTGAAGCAAGACCAAATAATCAGATGAGAAGACATTGTGAAAACAGTGTTACTGACCTTGGCAATTCTAAATGATTTACCAAACTGGTCTTGCAGGTGAACATTAGAGGAATGGTCCTTGAGATATGTGTATGTGTGCTTAGCACCACACACACATACACACACACACACAATCTGATGCAGGCTGAAGCTTGGTATATAAATAATTGATACGCACACACATACACACACACATTACTATACCTGTTTAATGAATTAATTAGGGTTACAAAAGAGTTCTGTATGGTCACTCAAGCTGTTAGAAACGACAACTAAATCTCCTTCAAATCATACACTACTGTTTTAAATAGGAGCACGTGTTGAATCACGTAGTCCTCCATTGCAATGTGTGAAAATAAGACAAGGTGAACATAGCCGGGATGTCCTCACCGTAGCTCTGTCTATCCAAAGCTGACCCATGGCTTTCAGTTTCTGTTTGTCAGATCTCTTCACAAGACCCTGGTCAGCTTGGGGCTATAGTAGAAGACATTTCCCCATGGATCCACACAGTGGGACTGAACCTGAAATCCCATGGTTGGAAAGTGAACTTCTTACCATAAGTGACAAGAATATAGTTTTCAAAAGTATTCTCTCTTTTGTCTACTTTACATCATTTTCAAAATCAAAACCTGAAAAAGAGTATTTTAATTTCCTCAATTAATCATTTCTCACTCTCCATTCTTTCTTACCATACATGTAACAACTTGTTGTAATTCCTCCCTTTCACTTTCTGTCTTTTTGCTTGTTTTTGAAGTGTTTTGTCTTTAAAATGTTGTTTATTTATGAAAGACGCAGGTGTGATTGGCTGGTTTAAGAAGTTTGCTTGCCAATCACATAATGGTTTCAGGTTCAATCTCATTGCGTGGCATCATGAGCAAGGATCTTCTATGAAAAAAAAGCACTCTGTTGGTTACGATGACGAGGGTCCCAGCTGATATCAATGGAACAGCTTGCTTGTGAAATTAATGTGCAAGTGGCTGAGTACTCCACAGACACGTGTACCCTTAATGTAGTTCTCAGTGAGATTCAGCTTGACACAGAATGCGACAAAGCCGGCCCCTTTGAATTACAGGTACAACTCCTTTTGCCAGCTGAGTGAACTGGAGCAACATGAAATAAAGTGTCTTGCTCAAAGACACAACATGTCACCAGGAATTGAATTCACGACCTTATGATCATGAGCCAAATGCCTCTAACCACTAAGCCATGCGTTTTCTACCATAGACCTGGGCTGACTAGGGATTTATGAGTAGATTTGGTAAATGGACTACATTGTGTGTGTGTGAGTGTATGTGTCTCTTTGGAGAAATATCTTACTTGGAAACCGGTATGGGTTGATGACTGGAAGGGTATCCAGCTGTAGAAAGTCTGCTTCATTAAACTCCATCCAACTCCTGCAAGCATGGAAAAGGAGATGATAAAATGATGGTGATGGTGATGATTTCTTGTCATTAAATAGTCCTTGATTGAGCAGAATTATGATGAAAGGTTTTCTAGACAGGATCATTTTGTCTGTTTTGTATCTACAGGATTACATTGTCCAGTGTGTATCTACGATTACTATATACAATGTGTCCAATTATTTTAAAGTCAGTGGGGTGTAATCTTAAAGATCTCAGGCAAATTGAGTGACAATGCAAGAGTAGGAGGTGTAGCCAGTGGAATTTTGTGCATTTTGTCTCATAGGTAGGACCTCTCTATACTGAGGATAAGACTTATCCATCTCTCTATCTATTTATCTATATCTTTCTCTATGGAGGGAACCTGTTTATACATACCTCACTGAAGACATGTGACCACAGAGAGGCTCCTGGATGTAGAAATATATATATAGATGAGAGAAAGAGTCAAAGTTGTCGTATTGACAGGCCTTTTCAGATGTGTGTGTGTGTGTGTGTGTATATATATATATATATATATATATATATATATATATATATATATATATATATGAGCCCTATTCTGCACATTTGTATGCATGCATAGGCCCTATTCTTCTGCATTGTGTATATAGGCAGGTTTTGTTCTCAGTGTTGTATGTCATTCTTATTTCGTCCATTACTTGGACTAAGTTTACATGTGTAAACTTGACGTGCTTTTTATCTCCACATCCACAAACATGCCTGTTCACTGATTCGATCTCTCCCCCACTACACACACACTGTCTCTCTCTCTCTCTTTCCTCTCTCTCTTTCTCTCTCTCTCTCTCCTCTCCCTTCTCTTTCTCTCTCTCCCTTCTCTTTCTCTCTCTCTTTCTGATATTGACACCTGTCTTGTATCCTTTATATCTCCCTATCTCCTTCAATAACATCCTCTGATTCGTGTATTTTCTGCTCGCCTACTTTTCTCCCTTCCGTAGGATTTCATCATATCCGCCCCACCCCCATCTCTCCCTCCATTGACTAATTTCTCCCCCTCCCCCTCATATTCTATATAGTGTACATGCTCTGTTGCCGCCTTGTATTTTACCTGTCAACAGAATATTACTTGCTTACTTGGTGTGATTTTACACACACACACACACACACACACACACACACACACACACACACATACACAAGCATGTACATACATGCATGCACAGTATATATATATATGAATGAGAAAAAGAAGAAAATAGAGAAACTGACATATAGACATTAGTTGATTCAAATTAATATAATATGAAATTCCTATCCCTACAGCCATTTCCATAGCCAATTAATTCAATTAGAGAAATTAAATTGAATTAAATTAAAATTTTTATATTGAAACTTGTTAATTGGGTATGTATCTAAATCGTTTTAGCTGCTTTCTCATATACAAGCAAAACCATTGCTAGAAAGAATCATTGAAATGAGTCAACGTTAACGCAATGTGAGAATCTTGAGCCCAGCAAAAGTTTTGCACATTTTATTACATAATGCACAGCTGTGCTCGCTGGCAGGAGGCACAAGTGCCACAGTACGAACCCTTTTGACATGCCTTTTCAATCCTCCAATTGAGAGGCACACCTCCCCACATGTTGCACATGTTCTGTTGTGGACAATAGCCATACCACAATTTACCATGGGTCGATTCCTGTGAGTTCTCTGATGGCTGACCAGGCCTGCACGACCACACACACACACACACACACACAAAGCAATACTCCACTGGTTCATTCTTTCTAAGCCTTCTAATCATCTCGTCTTTCATTGTCTCTCTCTCTCTCTCTCAAACCTTGGACAACCACTCTCCACTCGGTCTTCTGTGGTTTCTGGTTCAGTCCTATTGCATGGTACTTTGGATGAGTGTTGTCTAAGGCCTGGGGCCAACTAATGCCTTGTGGAGGAATCTGATAAATAGAAACTGCAAGAAGCTCACCATGTGTGTGATATGAATGCATGACTATACAAGGTGGTATTAAAAAGTTCCTGGACTAGTTCTATAGCATGCCAACAGATGGCAGCACATGGTTGCATGCACAGTGTGTATACTTGTGTGTGTGTGTCAGCTTTGGTCACACTGTCCATCCCATGCTAGCATGGACAACAGACGTTAAATGGTGATGATGACTGAGTAATCTGAATGCTAAAGGATTAACACAGGAAGTTTGTACCAGAGAAGCAGAGATGGTATTGGGCAGGTTGAACCGATGGGTTAAGATAAGATTTGACTCAAGTGAGATTTGGTTACTATTTCTAGCATGTCAAGCGATCACATTGAGACCTCTCTCATAGCTTGTCTATTATTAAATACGCCAGCATAGTGTTATGTTCTCGACAAATACATTGTGTGAGCTCTTATTTCAATTTCCTGATTGACACACAATATTGGGGAAAGATAGTGCGTTTTCCTGCTAGATTTATAGAACTTGTCTAATATATCTGATGGTGCCATCCATTATTGCTTGTTGTATTAAGAATGTTATTAGCCATTTATTTCTGCTGGTGACGACGAAGACGACATGTTGTGTGTGGTAACGACCTACCTATATCTGATTGACTTTCTTGGAAATTTAATGAAAAATAACATTGGATGTCGATTCTTTTTCACACATCTCCCTCTCTTCACACACACACATACACAGATAGATAGATAGATAGATAGATATAGGCATACACTTGCATATATAGAAATATATTTGTTTAAATAATACACACACACACACACACACATATATATATACTTACACACATACACATACACAAAGTACATTTATATATAACACACGCATATATAAAATACATTTGTATATATGATACATACACTCATAAATAAACTGTCAGTATATATGTATATGCATACACACACACATACAGACGAGAGGGTGGAGGATTGAAAGAGACCATCATGTAAATGCGTACATGTCACAATACAAAATGTATGTAGATCTGTATTTGTGTGTGTGTGTGTGTCGGTCTTTTTATGTGTACTTATAGACACACCACTCACAGACTCACGCATACCCTACACAACACACACACACACACAGTGTTTGTGGCAAATACATAACAGGAAGATTTAATATCTTTGAGATAAATAGATATTGAGCAATTTTTATTTTATAATTTCATACACAAACACAGACCTAGAGATTGTGTGCATACATATCTGTGTGTGTCTGTTTGTGTGTGTGTTCTGCAGGAATATTGTTTTTTGAAAAACTCAATACCAAAATCTATTATTAACAGGACACATAGTTATGTCTTTGATATATTTATTAAAATTTTAACGGAAATATAATTTACATATTGAGGTGTATGCTATTGTATTTGTGTGATGTTTTATTGTGTATGCAATTGTAGTCTGTGTGTATGCATGCTATTATGTATTGTCTGGTTATATATATATGTGTGTGTGTATGTGTACATACATGTGTATGTGTGCATATACATGTATGTATATGTGTATGTATATATGTTTGTGTGCATGTATGTGTGTATATGCATGTATATACTTGTGTGTGTGTATGTATATACTTGTGTGTGTGTATGTATATACTTGTATGTATGTATGTGTGTATATACTTGTATGTATGTATGTGTGTATATACTTGTGTGTGTATGTATGTATGTATATGCTTCTGTGTGTGTGTGTATACTTGTGTGTGTATGTATATACTTGTGTGTGTGTATGTATATGCTTTTACGTGCCACGTTCAAATTGGTGTATTTTATGTGCCACCTGCACAGGAGCCAGTCCAGCAGCACTGGCAACGACCTCGCTCGAATGATTTTCTAACGTGCCACTGGCACAAGTTCCAGGAAGGCGACGCTGCTAACGATCTCACTCAAATGGTGTTATATACGTGCCACTAGCATGGAAGCCAGACAGCTGCTCTGGCAATGATCACGCTCGGATGGTGCTGTTAGTGCTCCACTGGCATAGGTGCCGGTCATCGAATATGGTTCAATTACGAGTGAATAAATAAGCATTACATTCACTGGCATAGCTAGAATGTGTGCTGCTTGGGGGCGGCCCTTCTGTTTGCCACCCCTGGGTCCCACAAAAAAAAAAACACATTGCCTACAGTAGACCTAAAAGTGCTGCCCAGTGCAAACTGACCCACCTCCCAGCTACACTAGTGGGATCAGTGCTGAAGGATTAAATGCTAATGAGTAAATGAACTGACCACACAGAGAGAGTGAAACTTAGAGGTGTAAATACTTGTGTACCTTGAAGAACTCTTGACAGGTGCTGGAGACAAACTGTAGGATACTGAAACCATGATTGCTTGAGGGATGGGGTGGTATTGATGATGATTGTGATTTAAGGGTTGGTATATTCTATGTTTGGTGTGTCTACTAGCTTTCCTTATATGTCTAATACGTAATGCCATTTAAGTGTTTTTCTTCTAGTTGTCATGTATCTTTCTTGTATTTCTTAAAGCTAATCCATCTTTCTTTCTGTCTTTCTTTTATAGACAAGCAGAAGCTTTGAAGGCAACTGTGGCTGGTATGTAACAAATTCTTTAATTATCATCGTTATGAAGGTGACGAGCTGACAGAATCGTTAGCATGCTGGACAAAATGCTTAGAGGCATTTCATCCATATTTACATTCTGTGTTCAAATTCTGCCATGGTCAACTTTGCCTTTCATCCTTCCGGGGATTTACTGTTGGGTGACTTTTGGCCAACCCTGTATAATATATTCTTTTTTTTTTTTTTTTTGTTAAAGACTATCATGTAATTTGAGGAAGATTTCACTGTTGTTTCTAGCAGATCAATCAACTTTATGAAGGCTCATTACTATAGTTTTTGCAGTTGATTATAAAAGAATCATTTGTGGCTTTGTTCTAGCAGAAAAAATATTTTCCGATTATTATCTTTGGCAAGATGTCTGTGGAACCATCAATGTTTCCTCTCTCAAAGACATCTAAGATAAAGGTGGCCAGTAAAAGAACACCAGAGAGAAAGAGAGAGAGAGAGAGAAAGTGATCTAATTTTTTTAAATTCCATATTTTTTCCTTTTTTTTTTTTTTCATTTTTTTTTTTTTTCATTTTTTTTTTTTTATCATTAATTGCGATAACTGTATTTGATTTGTATGGAAATTCTATAATTGGCCGAGATTCTTGTAGTGGTTTTTTTTTTAGTTGTTCAGTTGATATTGTTTTCTCTCTATCATCTCTTAGATTAAACTCAATATGTTTCTTTGAGTATCTTTTGCAAATTGAACAAGTGTTGTTAGCTGTATGGGGGGTAGTTGTGGGGTGGAAATGGAAGAAAAAGGAAGAACAAAAAAAAAAGGCAGGGAAAATAAGAAAGGAAAATAAAATCTATGGCTATTATATTTCTTTGTTGCTGTTGCTGCTTGTGTTAAATGGAACAATTATTAGAGCACGTGTATGTGTTTGTGTACATGTGTGTATTTGTGTGTGTGTTTTCTTAGTAATTCAAAGTAATCCCATTGGATACGACATGGCTTTTATTACCAGAATTTACAATAATTCATTAAATGGATTCTAATAATATTGAATTAGGGACCACACAGACACATGTCTACACACATTCCTCTGCTCCACTTATCAGAAACCTTAATTCGAGTAATGTCTAAGAACTCTTGAAGTAGTTTCTACAGATGAAGCTTTTGAAATTTTGATCTGTTGATAATAGGCATAAGTATGGCTGTGTGGTAAGAAGTTTGCTTCCAAACCATATGGTTTTGGGCTCAATCCTGCTGTGTGTCATCTACTATAGCCCTAGGCTGACCAAAGCTTGTGAGTAGATTTGATTGACAGAAACTGGGTCAGACATGCTTTTGCAGGTGTCAGATATTGGTGGGTTCTCTGTGGAAACGCATTTGTTACCCTCATCGCGGTAACGCGGGATCATTCAATGCAAAATCAATTCTTCTACTTGTTTCAGTCACTGGACTGCGGCCGTGCTGGAGCACTGTTTATAAGGGTTTGAAGTCGACTGAATTGACCTTGGTACTTCTTTCTTTCTTTTTTTGTTAGACCTAGACCTGATATTTATTGTACGGACTTCTTACGCCGAACTGCTAGGTTACTCGGACGCAAACAAACCAACACCGGTTGTCAAGCGGTGGTGGTGGTGTTGGGGATAAGCATAAACACAAAGACACACAAACACATAGTACGATGGGCTTCTTTCAGTTTCCATCTACCAAATTCTCTAACAAAGTTTCGGTTGGTTGGCATAAGGATATGGTAGAAGGTAAGGTGCCACGCAGAGTTAATGAACCTGGAACCATGTCGTTGGGAAGCGAACTTCTTACCTCACAGCCACCGTAATATATCAGATTTGTTTTATTTCAATAAATCATTTATGATTTTTTTTTTAATACTAAAAAAAAACAAAAACTTTTTATCTATTCTCTTCTCTATTCTCGCGTGTTGTTCAGATTTTCTATACCGGAAATGGAAAATAAATAAATAAATAAAATTGGAACTTTATGAAACTGGACGATGTTATGGCCAGCTGTTTAAACCTCTGGTTAGGTCAGTTCTCATTAAAGACTTTCCTGCCGTGACTATGCTGTCAAAGTCTAAAAGTACCGTGCACCTAGATACCCATTTCCCAAGGTGATTTGCTTTCTTTTTCTGTTTCTGAAAACAGCAAGGATGATATGAAAGACATTTGGCTGCTATTTCCAGCAAATCGAACAGCCACAGGTCACCGATGCACACACGCACTTGGACGTGATATCCAGACGAGTGTTTGTCTACAGTCATGTTACGGTTGTTTCCCTTCTCTTCTGCCTCTTTACTTCTTCCTTCTCACCTTTGTCTTTTCCCCCTCTTCTCCTTCCTCCTCTCGCACTTGTTCATTCCCTTCTTTCTACTCTTCCTAGAGTAGAAAGTGGTAGTGTGAGTTGAGCGAGATTTGGCTGCTATTTCTAGCTGCCGTTTGTAGTGGTCACGATAGTCGCGTTAACCTTAACTCCCCCTTTCAACTCTTACACGCTTTCTCCTACTCATCCTTCTCCCAACCACCTCCCCTCTTCACTCTTTCTTTTCCTATCCCTCCCTGTCCTCTTCCGCTCTCTTTCTGTAAATCTTCCCTCCTACTACTCCCGCCTGTCTCCTCTCTTTTTCCCAGTCATACCCTCATACCTTTCCCCATTTTTATAACTCGTATTCTTTCTCTCTCTCTCTCTTTTCCCTCTCATCTGTTTTCTTTTTCTTTTCCCTCACATACTCTCTATCCCGTCACTTCTTCCTCTCTCTCTCTCTCTCTCTCTCTCTCTCTCTCTCTCTCTCTCTCTCTCTCTCTCTCTCTCTCTCTCTCTCTCTCTCTCTCTCTCTCTCTCTCTCTCTATATATATATATATCGTCTTCCCCCCTCTCTCTATGTATGTGTATATGCTTGTCATCTTTCATACATTTTTTTGCCTCCCATTTATTTGTATTCCCTCTAAATCCCTCCCCCCCCAATAGTTACTCTTAACATCACATTGAACTGTCCCCCTCTCATCGTCTTCTCTCACCACCACTCACTGTTTTCGTTCTGTTGCTTCTTGTGGAGACTCCACAAAGCAGCTGTAGTAGTAGTAGTAGTATTAATAGTTTCTATTATTGTTATTTATAGTAATGACTGGAATAGTGATAGTAGCTATAGTATAGGCGCTGGTGTTGGTGGTATCCAGTGGTGATAATCGTAACTTCGACGGCGGTGGTGGTAATATTCGTATGGCTTGTGGGTAGGAGTGAGGGAGGAATGAAATTTTTAACATATCCCGTATAAGCCTTCCATACCAACAGCAACAATAATTTTTCAATCGGCGATTACCCCCCACGCTACCACTGCCTTACTACTACTACTGCTGCTGCTGCTGCTACTTTTCATGCATGAGTTATCACCACTGATAAATAACATCAGTGGTGATACGGGTGGTAGGAGTAATAGTAGTAATAATGGTGTTTTTTTTTTCTATCTTTCTCTACTGCACTTAATTAGTACTGATGTTACTGGTACTAATTACAACACAAATTAATAATACCACCACCACCACACCAACACTAACCCAAGTGTCGTAGAAACATTTGCCACGAATACCAACCAACAGTAACCACAGTACCACATCCAATGTTTTAGTTACATTAGCACTAGTATACCACCTGCCACCATCAGAAACACCACTGCCGCCACCACCACCACCACCATCTTCACCTCTGCTTAGGGTTCCAATCTCGTCTCCACACCATTCATGCATGTCTGCGCATGTTTCCTCTTCGCTTGTCATGTTGGACACTTCGTGATATCTTACGGTTGCGCGCGTGCGGACGGGCGCGGAGCCTCACTGTGTCACTACCCCCTCACCCCCCACCGCCCTCGGGTTTTGTTCAGCGAATGAAATCTTTCAATGCCAGATGTGCGTGTCCTGTTTTGTTTTTTGTTTTTTTGCTTCGCCCCTCCCCCCGTAGTTTCTCTCCCACTTGAGTCTGTGCCACTGCCAGAGCCACGAGAGCTTGACTAAGGTTGTGCAGTAAATGCAACAGCTGCAACAACATGAACAAATGTCATGGTCACCACGATCATCATCATCATCATCATGATCTGAGCTCTTTGGCACCCACATTCCTCTTGTATAAACCCACCCCATTTATTTTTCTACCTGACAACTTGTGTATGTCTTTCTGCCTACTTGTCCGGCTCTCTCTCTTTCTCTCTCTCTCTTTCTCTCTCTCTCTCTCTCTCTCTCTCTCTCTCTCTCTCTCTCTCTCTCACCTCCTTCCCCCGTTTGTTCTGTTTATGTTCTGTCTGTTTCTGTCTATCTTTCCTGTCTGTTCATCTCTCTATCCAGCTCTCAGCCTGTCTGTACCCATTTACGCCTCTATGCAACAACTAGCAACGCAAATTTAAATTCAGAATGATAGAATTATGCAACTTTGGTGCTCCCTTTCTTGACTAAAAAGATCTTGCTTCCAACACAGGCTAGAACTCATATAAGACACGAAACCTCATTTTCTTTGTCTTTTGGCAATATTCATATTGCCAAAAGTGCACCAAGCATCTTAGCTACTTTTTCAGGGTCAGTATTTAACAATGAGCCAATAATGATAATCTAAAAGGCTTAAGATCCTTTGTTCTCTTATCTGTCGCTGTATTCAGAAATATGTCATTCACCATTTGTTTTGTGTTTTTATAATCTTCATATTCCTGCTGTTTCTTCATTTGTCTTTCATTATTACCATCCACCTGATCACTCTCAACCTCTCTTCTGCTTTGGCCTTTCTCTCATACCCTAACCCCTCATTGCGTAACATAACCCCCCCCCCACTGGCTAGGTGGGCAGGCCAACATACCCCTTGAACAGAACACTGTTCCACCACAGGGTAACCCATTTACAGCTGAGTGGACTGGAGTAGCATAAAATGAAGTTTTGCTCAAGAATGCAAAATGCTACTCAGTCTGGGAATTGAAACCATGACACCAAAGGTAATGAGTGCAACAGCCTGACCACTAGGCCACACACCCTGACAATTGCCATAATGTCACTCACTAACATACCCCATTCTCTGCTCTACGAACATCCTGTCATCTCTGCCTTTTTCTATTGTTACTTTGATGGCCTCTGTTCCTCAGAATTGGCTCAACTCGTGCCACCTCTATTCATCCATCGCTCTCCCCCTTACTCATTCATCTCTTGTCACTCAAGTGACATCATCAATAAGCCTTGTAACCCACAAGCCTTACACCAACCACTATTCACAATCCTCCCTTCCCAGAGTGTCAATCCTCTGGAATTCCCTCCTCACTCAGGAGTTTTCTATAGGTGTCAGTTTACAGCAGTTAAAGCAGAATGTTAATGGTATCAGTCTCATTGATTTGCAAGGGCCTACTGAGAACCACTGTTCTAGTGCTTATAATACAGGTTTTGGTTGCTTAATGCCTGAGTGTAGGCTCTGGTTGTTGGGTGCCCATAGTGTGAGCTTTAGTTGTCGAGTGCCTGTAGCACAAATTGTAATGGTCTTGTGTGTATAGTATAGTGTTTGGAACCTGAGGGAAAGACATGGTTGTTCAATAACTATAATTGCATTTTTATTGGCATTTACCTTCGAGGCTAAACTGACATTTGAACTTGGGATCTGAGTAACCAAATCTAGCTGATATCTGTTAATGACTAAATCAGAACAGATTTCAATTAGTTTGAATGTTCTACTGGTACAGACAGGAAGATCTTTAGATCTGGTGAACATTATTGAGGCCTGATTTGATGATAAAACCTACAGCGCAGGTTTTATCTTTGCTGTGCCTATAGCGCAGGCCTTAGCTGGGCTGCACCTATAGTGCAGGTTTTAGCTGGGCTGCACCTATAGTGCAGGTTTTAGCTGGGTTGTGCTTATAGTGTGGGCTTCAGCCTGGCTGCACCAACAGCACAGGCTTTAGCACTGACGTACTTATAGCATATAATGCAAGCTTTAGCCATGCTGTACCTATTGCGCAGGAGTTAGCTGTCCCATTCTTTGACTATACTACCACCCTCATTAAGTCGAGCTATGCGATATGTTGATATTTAATTACATGAAATTGTTGTAAACAGCTGGAGGTCAAAGTTGATTTAACCTAAATTATTTAAAGCTCCTCATCTCTGGACTTCATGTCTAGTACTAGAGATGGTGAAATTTGAGGTCATGTTGTCATTTTCTGTGAAAGGCACCACTGTTGTACATGAACTTTCTACAACTAACAAGTCAGTCATACATACTAAATTCTCTTTCGTTCTTCCACTAGTAAACCTGTCAGTGATCAGTCCTGGTTCTTTGATACAAAACCCTTTTACTTCACTCTTTTGCATTTAAACTGGCCATATCTGGCCCAAATATTATACCAGTTTTATGTTTAAAGTAACCAAATCCAACATTTCACACCTACCCTACAAGGTCATTCTAAAAATAGACAATCACACCATTGAAATTTTGAAGCTACAAAATAATGTGTGATTAATTCAAAACAATGTGGATGAATATGCATTTGACTAAGAAATCCGAATGCTAAAGGTTAAACTGACCATAACTGGCCCAAATATTCTACCTGTTTTAATCAGTATGTTAAAGGGTCAATCATTTTCTCACTATATTTCCATCAAAATACTTTGTATGTTTCTATCAATTTTAATATGATCAACAATCCAGAAAAATTCAGTAAAGTTCTTGTTTTCCTCCACTTATTAGGACAGGAGTTGCAGTTGAGCTTAATATAAAAGTTCTCACCTAAAATTGTATTGGAAGGTATTGAGCTGGTCTCTATCAGGCTGGTGTCAAAAGGGTTAGTGTTCATATTTGAATTAAAGACACATAATCTTGACCTCTCATCTCCCCCTCCTCCCTCTCCCAGGAGGGGAAACCATGTAAACATTTGCTGGATCTTCTAATTCTTTCAAACTCGACCCTCGTGGCATTTGAACTCTGAACGTAAAGATGGACAAAATGCTGCAAGGCATTTTCCCCAGCATCCTTTTGGGGGTTGATAAATTCTTTTTTTCTCAATGTGTGTGCATGTAGTATTCATTTACGCATTGTCTGCCCTCCAAACCTATTATGTGCACTAATCCTGTACCTCTTAGGTTAACTCTTTATTTATTTTACTCTTTCTCTCTCTCCTTCTCTCTGTATGATGAACAGCAAGAGTGAAGAAACCAACCATCCAAGGAACATTTACATTTGAATATTATTATTAAATCGAAAAGTTATTAAATATATTTTAAAGTAAATCTGTAAATATTGATTTGACTAAACCCTAAATTGCTCCTCTGTTGTAGATCCTAGCAAGAATGTGTCTGAAGTTTGGGTATCACGTCAAAAGCTGGAGGATCTTTACAAGAAGCTGCTGATAATGGATTTAGAATATGCTTTGGACAAGAAAGTGGAACAAGACCTGTAAGTCATGTCTCTGCACACTTCTTTTACCCCTTGTCTTTTTATTGTCTGCATTCTGCTGCTCTTTCATTCTACTTAAACATCTCCTTTCTGGGGGCTTTTCTATGCATTTAGTATTGGAGGTGTGTGTGTTTTATATATATATATATATATATATATATCATCGTCGTTTAACGTCCGCTTTCCATGCTAGCATGGGTTGGATGATTTGACTGAGGACTGGTGAAACCAGATGGCAACACCAGGCTCCAATCTGATTTGGCAGAGTTTCTACAGCTGGATGCCCTTCCTAACACCAACCACTCCGAGAGTGTAGTGGGTGCTTTTATGTGCCACCGGCATGAAGGCCAGTTAGGCGGTACTGGTAATGGCCACGCTCAAAATGGTGTATTTTACGTGCCACCCGCACAAGAGCCACTTCGGCGGCACTGGCAACGATCTCGCTGGAATGTCGTTACACATACCATCTGGCACAAGTGCCAGGAAGGCGATGCTGGGCACATGTGCCATAATATATATATAACAACTGATAGATAATGTGTCAATTCACTGCAACTGCTTCCAATGAATTTTTAATTGATTAATGAAGACATTACATTATTAGAAAAAAAAAACCATTTTCATCAGAGGAATATATGAACCACAACATTTGGCTATTGATATACTCTGTTGGGTACAGTTCACCTCTCTCTTCTCTGTCACTGTCAGTTTTTTTTTTTGCTTTGTTTTTTTCCACCCCAATATGTTAATTGTTGCTGTTGTTTTTTTTCTCTCCAGGTGGAACCATGCTTTCAAAAATCAAATTAACACCCTTCAAACTCAAGCTAAGGACAATCAGGTGAGGGTATGGACGCATCTTTTATATATATTTAAAAAAATTTTTTTAAAGAAATACTTTTACCTATGGCCCTCCTTTTTGTTTTTTTTTAATTTATTAAAGAGATACAAAAAAGGATATACTTAGGTGTACTTGGAAGAGTGAGGGTGGGGGACAATTTTGTCTTGTTTGTGGCGGTGGTGGTGGTGGTGGTGGGTAGAATCAGAGGAGGTAGGGCCCTGTAAAAGGTGTTAACTGTAAGGTGTGTAGGTAGTTGAAACAGGGGAGAGAGGACCATGTAACGGTTGAATGGTGAGGAGAAGGTTCTGTAAAGGGTGGTGGCTTTCAGAACGAGTGGGGTGGTAGACAAAATTCCTTCTGGTGTTCATGTCTTGCACTCACCCTCTAAGTAAAGATCCCCTTCAGAACTGACTTTGGTATCTCATTCTTCTTGAATCTATAGAATAAATTTACCAACCGTATCGTAGGTCCAGTTTAATCAACTATTTATCCCCATTAGCTCTAATTTTAGTTAAAAAATATATTTATCAACAACAGAGGCAGTATTAATACTGAGAAGTAATATTTATCTCCACTCAAACATGAATGTTCTGTTAGAATAAACTATATTGAAGTAGATAGCATGAGAGAAACTCCCACATTGACTTCTTGGTCATATGGACCCAGGTGCTGGTGTCACAATTAGTCAGTTATCTTGTTTAAAATATATATATTAGTGACAGGGGCAGTATTAATACCAAAAGCTAATATTTATCTCCACTGTCAAATGCAGTGTTTAGAATTCATCATGCATTATCTGATAGCTTTTCAGATTTCAGTGATGAGATTTATATTTAGAATGACATTGTAGGGTATGTGTGAGAGGCTGGATCTGGTTGGTTTCAATGCTAAAAGGTTATTTGATGGCAGTTTGGCTGCCAGTTTTAATACAGTGAGCAACCACAAAGAGCAACGATAGGAACCCCCCTCCCCCTTGCCTGCAGAAGAAATTTTGCTAGCATCAACATTTTCACCCTTCCACTAACAAAATCTCTAAGTGTTTGAGTTACATGATAAGGCTTTAGGGTAACAAGTTTACTTTCCAGCCATTTGGTTTGGGTTCAGTCCAACTGCATAGCACCTTGGGCAAACATCTATTACAGCCCTGGTCTGACTAAAGCCCTGTGAGCAGATTTGGTGGATGGAAACTGAAAGAAGCCCATTGAATATATGTGTGTGTATATGTATATAAGTGTATGCATATGTGCATACGTGTATGCATAAGTGTGTGTGTATGTATATATATATATATATATATATATATATATATATATATATATATATATATATATACTTTTTTTAATTAAAGCTGTAAAAACATGTTTTTGTAGGTTTAATAAAAAAGCTTATTACTCTACCTTTGGTAATTGAATACTGTTTTTCACCACCTTGTTTTGCATTTATGTGCTTACTCGTGTGTGTGTGTGTGTGTGTGTGTGTGTGTGTGTGTCACTGTCTTCTTGTCTTCACATCACATGATGGTTAGAAGCAAGTTCATGCAAATGGTGTTCTCCTTCAATTTGTAAACTTCTGTGAAAGCATGTTTAGTCAAGGGGAAATATTACCTTATTTGGAAACGGGGTGAGGGTCAGTAATTGAAACGGCATCCAGCCCTGGAAATTCTACCTCCACAAATTCCATCTGACTCCTGCAGGCTTTGGAAAACCGATAACATTGACCCCACAATGATCAAGTTTTGGTACAAAGCCAACAATTTCAGGGGGAGGGGTTAAGCTGATTAGAAAACGACACATCTGTCATAAAGAAAGAAAGAGAGAAAAATCTAAATAAAACACTTCATCAACATTGAAATTCAAATATTCATGATGATGATGATGATGGTGGTAATGGTGGTACTGGTTGTGATAGTAATGATGATGATGAGGGTGGTGGTGGTGGTGGTGATGGTGAGAGAGTGGGTGATGTTGATTTGTTTTTAATTTCCTTCTGTGACTCGAGTTTGTGCTGAAGTTATAAAATCAGTGATAATTTTGAGTATTGGCCATTTTTTTTTCTTCTCTTTTTGTTCCCAGAATCCAAAAAGACTCGAAGTGCAAGCCAGCCTCAATCTGTTCCTTGAAACAGCAAGTGGGTTCTACCTTCAGGTTCGTACAATATTAATTGTCTGTTTTGACAGTAACGCACACCTTGTGAAGCACCATAACACTCTCATGATATATTCAATGGCTCTCCACGAGTCACTGTGACACTTCACAATGTTTTGTAGCACTCCATAACAGAGCACAACCACCCATGACACCCCACAACACTCCATAACATGTCACATTGTTCTGTAGCAAATCACCAATTCTCCATAACGCCTTACAACTTCCATAACACTTCACAACACATCACAACACTCTGCAACACCCTGTGACACTCCACAATACCCTGCGACACGCCGCAGCACCCCACGACACACCACAACACTACATGGCACTCCCCAACAGCCCATAACATGTCTCAGTGCTCCATGGAGCTGTACTGTATGATTCACTGTACAGCATTTTGTAATACTCCATATGATAACCCACATGTCACAACACTCTGTGATGAATTGGCAAAGTTTCTAGAGCATTAGGACAAAACTATCTGAAATAATTAAATACAGCTCATTAAAGAGATCAACAAAATAAGGACCAGACTGCAAAAAAATAAAATACTGGGGTTAATTTGTCTGACTAAATTGTTGACGGTGGTGCCCCAGCTTGGCCTCAGTCCACTGACTTGAAACAAGTAAAAGATAAAAAGCCAAGACGCTATTTAAACAATATTAGTCATCGTCTAAATATTTTCTTATCCCCTCCCTGTGTAATTATTTACAATTAATTTATTAACTATTTCATGTTGATGGCATATCTATAATGACACACCGACCAAAGCACGACTGCTTGCCTGCACACTCGTTCACTTATCCTTCCATCTCTCCTTCTTTTCCAGTTATTACAGCTACTATGTACGACCTTCAAGTTGGACCTGCCTTTCAGGCGGAAATCTTCAGCTTATGGAATTATAAAAGGTAAGAATAAATCTTTGCAACACCAACTGTGTGAAGCCATGTGTGCCAAGGATCAGCACCAATAGCTGTTGGGGGCTTTGTCGGGGGTGGGGGTGGGGGGGTGGGGGGTGGGGGGGTTAATGAGAAATTTCTACAATGTTTGGTGAACAAAAATCTTATTAGATACTAAATCTTATCTACTTTTTTGTTTTTTCTCATTCTACTTGTCTCTCTTTCTCTCTGCCCCCTCTCATTCTTTCTCTCTTTGTCCCCACCCATTCTTTCTCTCTCTCTCTCCCCTCTCATTCTCTCCCTCTCTGCCCCCTTTCATTCTTTCTCTCTCTCTCTCACCTCTCATTCTTTCTCTCTCTTCCCCCTCTCTGCCCCCTCTCATTCTTTCTCTCTCTCTCTCTCTCTGCCCCCTCTCATTCTTTCTCTCTCTCTCTCTCTCCCCTCTCATTCTTTCTCTCTCTCTCTCTCCCCTCTCATTCTTTTTCTCTCTCTCTCTCTCTGTCCCCTCTCATTCTTTCTCTCTCTCTCTCTCCCCTCTCATTCTTTCTCTCTCTCTCTCTCTCTCCCTCTCTGCCCCCTCTCATTTTTTCTCTCTCTCTCTCTCCCCTCTCATTCTTTTTTCTCTCTCTCTCTTTCTCTCTCTCTCTCTCTCTCTCTCTCCCCTCTCATTCTTTTTCTCTCTCTCTCTCTCTCTCTCTCCCCTCTCATTATTTCTCTCTCAGCTGGTTGCCCCTCTTACTGCCAACCACCTCAGTGTGACCCCAGTGCTCTACTCCTGCAGTTTGCAAGTCTCAAAGCCGGAGGGTGGGGGGTGAGCAGAGTCTTTATGTCAGCAGATGAGGGTGAAGGTATGAGAGGGGTGGGTGGGAGAGCAGGTTCTTGAAGGGGAGCTAAATGGCCCCACCTTGAGGTGTGAGGCTAGTAAGAGTGGGGACAATGAAACTGTGGGCGGGGTGGGGGGGCTTGCAAAAGTGCATGGGGTTGGTGTGGAGGGGAGAGGAGAGGGCAACATCTGTAAGAATTGGGTGGGGTTAAAGGGTGGATATGGGGGCTGAGGATTGTTGAGGGTGTCTGAAATTGGAGATAGAGGGGTACAATAAGCAAGCAGTAATAGGATAAATGGTGGTGGTGAGGGGGTACAAGATGGAGATTATGTGTTTGAGTGGGGAACAGTTGAGGAAGAGAGAGAGAGTCGGGTGAAGTGCATGAAGGTAGAATTCAATGGTCCTGTGTGGGGATGGAGGAAATCAATGTCATGTATGGATGCAGAGAACAATATCAATGGATGAGAAAACGTAGAATAGTGCAGTGGGAGAGATGTAGGGAGGTAGGAATGATACATGTGGACACACTTCAGTATATGGAATGTTTTAGCTTTCATATTGTATTTGGTATAATCTTATAATTTATGAAAATAATCTTAATCCAATTAATTATTATTTTATTTCTTTCTTTCCTATCTTGAAGAGAAAAATCCTTTAAAAGCGAAAATCACTCCTCCCAAAAAGAACTCCTGTTTCTACATCTGTCAGCATTGCCTTGTTCATTTGGGAGATATCGGTAAGTACAGTCACAGCATTACGCACAATACCTGTAGAATGGCTCCATGGTGCTGTTGCTTGAAATTGTCTTTTAGAAATAATGTATTAG
Source organism: Octopus bimaculoides (assembly GCF_046866305.1). Lineage (NCBI taxonomy): Eukaryota > Metazoa > Mollusca > Cephalopoda > Octopoda > Octopodidae > Octopus > Octopus bimaculoides. Next base: position 36,284,562 of record NC_142949.1, on the reverse strand, counting down.
TATCAATGTAATTGATTAGACCTTTCCAAAAATTGCAAGCCTTGTGCTTCCATTAGAAAGTTCAAATGCTGCCTTTCATCCTTCCGGGGTCGATGAAATAAGTACCAGTTATGCACTGGAGTTGATGTAACCGATTAGCCTTCTCCCTCAAAATTTCATCCGTGTGCCTATAATAGAAAGGATTCAAGCTGGCAGAATCATTAGCATGCTGGACGGAATGCTTAGCATTATTTCTTCTGTCTTCATGCTCTGAATTCAAATTCTGGCAGGGTTGACTTTGCCTTTCATCCTTTCGGGGTTGATGAAATAAGCACCAGTTATGAACTGGGGTCAATGTAATTGACTTATCCCCTCCCCCAAAATTACTGCCCTTGTAGCAAAAATTTAAAACCATTATTATTATTACTGTGTTCATCATTTTGAGATTGTTGATGGCAGACCTTGTTTCTAATCCAGTTTTGTTGACCAGTTTTAGAATTGTTTTGTTTATATCAATTGTGTGTTCAGTTTTATTGAATCCTAACTGAAATGTTGTTGTTGTTGAAGCTCGTTACCGCCAAGAAGTGGATCAAGCACAAACGTATTACTGGCATGCTGCTAATTTGGTACCATCAAATGGTAAGTTAAAGAAATGTTGACCGTATATCTAACAACAGTACACTGTCGATGTATTTTTAACTCTCTCTCTCTCTCTCTCTCTCTCTCTCTCTATACACACATGTATCTGTCTGTGTAGGTTTATTTAGGGTGGTGTGTTCTTGAGCAGAACACTTCACCTTATATTGCTCTGTGCTCACTTCAACACTTGATGTGTGGGACACTGGTGCACCTGTTCAGGAAACATCAATTTGATGGAGAGAGTGACCCTCATCTGTTGTTTGTTTGTTTTTTTTGTTTTTTTTTGGATAGGAGAATCGACCATGTTGTGTTTGAGTGTATGTAGAGAAACATTTATGCATGAATACATAAAACAATTTTGTTTCTGTTGATTCAATTTTCAGGTCAACCCTACAACCAGCTGGCCATACTTGAGGCAGCCCGTGGTAACAAGCTGACCACAGTGTTTTATTACATCCGCAGTTTAGCAGTGAGGCACCCCTTCCCTGTGGCTGCTACCAACCTTGAGAAGTTCTACAGCAAACTTGCCAAAGACTCGTATGTTTCACTTCTAAGCAACTTTTGCCCTCTTTTATCTTCTGCTCTCTCTCTCTTTATATATATATATATATATATATATATATATATATATATATATATACCAGCAATTATAATAGACTGACATTTACACGATGAGCTTGCAGAATTGTTGGCCATCAGACAAAATGCTTAGCAGCATTTCTTCTAGCTGAGGGGTTCCCAACCCCCTGGGGGTGGTCGCGAAGCATTGGCAGGGAGGTCTCATAGCCTTGCTAGAGGTGGCTTGGGATAATATTAATTTTCATAAAATGTAAATCATTATAGTATTTGACAAAATGTTTTGCATTGTTTGTTCTTACTATCTACTTTCTGAGTTCAAATCCTACCAATGTTAACTATGCCTTTCATTCCTCTGGGCTTCATAAAATAAATTACAACTCTTCTACAAGGGTCAGTTTATATCCATCCTGTATACCTATCAACTTTTATCTGACACTCCTTGAGTATAACCCTTCAACATCGTTGTTAGCCCTCTAATATTTTATGCCCTCCATATTTTTGTATACCTTCCACTATCATTGTTATCCATTTTTCTTTTACTTTGCCCTGACATTCCCTTTTTGTACCCACCTCCATTGTTGTTACCCCATCTCATCTGTTGCAGGACTGACTTCAAAGGCAAGCTGTCGATGAGTGAGCTTATTGCGGCCTTTCTACAGTTCCACGCCCTCATACACCTCAAAGCTGGTAGGAGGCAAATTTGTTTTTATATTTCTTTTAATAATTAATTAATCTATGAGCAAAGAGCAGTGGGTAGAGAATTATGTAAGATTAGTAGGGTTAAGTAAGATAATTAATTCATTGCTTAATTAATGTCTGGAACATAATTGAACAAAAGGCATGTATTAGTATGTTAGAGTGGTGTTTGGAACATAACAAAAGACAAATATATATTGTTGCATCAAGATAGTGTTTGGCCCATAGCTTATCAAAAGACATCGTTATATTAAGATGGTGTTTGCAACATAATGAGACCCTTATATATTAATATATTAAAACAGTGTTTGAAACAGGACAAATATATATTAGTACAAGATGACAGTATTTGGACTACAGAAGAATATATGTATAATAATTCAAATAATAAGACAAAGAAATACTTCAACACATCTTTGATGATAAATTACAATTGTTTCTGTACCAACTCTGCTTTCAATGCCATTTACATACAAGTTTCAAATGAAAATTTATGTAATATTTGTGGTTAAGGCTTAGAATAGAACTTCATCAGAATCAGACTAGCATCAAAGATGTGCTCTTACAATGTGCATCTGCCAGGCTTTGCTTTTTTTTTGCTTATATCGAAAGGAAACGAAAAGTAAATGATATATGTAATCTTTAACTTTATCAGAACCATAGATTTTTGCTCTACACTGATGTGCATGTGTGTATTATTAAGTACATAACAAGTCTGGTCTATATAGTGTGTGTGTAATGTGCAGATCTACACATTCTAATCTTTGTGTAGAAATGGTGTATCAGGCACAAAATGTTTGTTAGGGTTAAAGTACTAGATAACGGACAAAATCAGAATTTCACATTCATGATCAAGGTAGATAACTCTGCTTGATCTCAAATGCAAACCACCATTAGAAGTCTTAACGTTGTGCATGTAATCTAGACGTATGTATACAATGTGCACATAGATATGTGATTACTATAAATATGTGTGCATGTATATTATATATATGTGAAGGTAATATACAGTTACATGTGTATATGTATGTGTGTGTAATATATATATATATATATATATATATATATATATAGGAAAATGAAAAATAATAATAAGGCAGAATGCTAAACTGGAAGCATATTTTAATAAAGATTTCTAACTGGCTTTCATTGCATGGCAAATTATCAAGAAGAGGGAGAATGAAAATGTTTTTTACAAAGAAGTAAAAAATGAAAAAAATAATATATGAAATATATATATATATATATATATATATATATATATACACACACACATACACACACACACATACACACACACACACATATGTATGTACACGTGTTTGTAATCTGTTCCAACTGTCCTTTATGGTTTGTGTTGTAAGTGTTGCTATCATACAAGCAGTGTTAAGCATTTCCAAGTAGGTGACAACAAGGGTATCCAACTGTAGAAAACCTGCCTCAATAAATGTCCTCTGGCCCCTATAAGCATGGAAAAGCAGGCATTAGGGAAGATATGATGATTCAATATGTTTACCACATTCTATTGTTCTCTTCCCCATTTAGACTATGAACGTGCTGCTTGTCTCTCTGAGAAGTTACTCACCAGCCTCCCAGCTCACGTGACCTCACAAAGTTTCTCCACTCCCATGCTCATTCAAATTATTGCCATCAACCTGTTTACTATGCACCACGCCAAACGACAAATGAACGATGGTTTCTTCGACTCCAACAGCCAACCTGACAAGCAGGAAGAGGAAAGTAAAGTGGAGGAGAAGGGATTTGATATGGCGTTCAATTTTACAGGTGAGTGATTGCATACTTCACCAGGATGTAAGTAGTTTGGCTATAGAATGTTCCATAAGATAACCAGTGGGTCAAAAGTCATGCACCAAAACTCATTTAATATATATTGCACATGTCAATACTAATAACATAGTACAAGCAAAATGACAAATGTTTCGGTGCATGACTTTTTGCCCACCCTTTGTGTGTGTGTGTGTGTGTGTATATATATATATATATATATATATATATATATATAAATATATAAATAAATAAAAATGTGTGCTTATATGCATGCACTCACACACCCATGCATACATATTATTTACTCATTAGAGCAAAGTCCCCTCTTCTTATGGAATATTCTGTAAAATGTATAGCAGATATATATATTTGTCTGTGTGTATACACACATAGACTCAAATATTTTATAGCACATACATATAAGTAAAGAGAAAAAGAGAGTGTGGAACCATTTAAAAAATATTTATATTGTTCTGTGTTTTTTTTTTTTCCCCCCTCTCTCAGTTTTACTTCTGGACATATTGCTACATTATACTCCCAAGCAAGAACAGAAACTTCGAGATTTTTTCACTTTACCTGCTATCAAGATACTTTTGGACTGGTTGTGGTCAGATCCAGTTTATTTCAGTAATAATTTCCTGAAATCTTCGAGGTGAGTTAAAGTCAAAATCTGGTTCCTCTCATCAAATTATTATTCAAGTTTCACTGAGTTTGACATTGCCTTTCATCCTTTCAAGGCCCAATAAATACCATCGAAATACTGGGGTCAAAGTAATTGACCTCCCTTAAAATTGCTGGCCTTGTGCCAAAATTAGAAAGAATCATTATTGTCCAAAATCTGTTGTTAAAAGAAAATTTTGTTTTCCTATTTTACCGTCTGAAACTCTTTATTTTCTCTTTTGTCCAGTGTCTGGTCAAATTTGTCTAAATTGCTGAACATGGTACAAGAACAACCAGTGAACGGAGAATGTCTTGACCTCTCACAATGTAAGTTATTCTGAACGTCATTTAACCATTCTGATACCAACCGAGGTTGACTTTGCCCTTCATCCTTTCGAGGTCGATAAATAAAGTACCAGTTATGCACTGAGGTAGATGTAATCGACTTAACCCCATTGTCTGTCCTTGTCTGTCCCCTGTTTAGCCCCCTGTAGGCAATAGAGAAATAAATTAACTGAAGTAAAGGCAGTGTATTTCAACAGAAATATGGTAACAAAAAGGTTAATGTCTGTTGAGTTCCTCTTCCTTTCCTGCTCCTCTCCCCCTTTGGGGGGAGGGCCCTATTTATCCTTTCCTTTCACTCTGTCTTCCTTTCCTGCTGACCCTTAGACCCAGTCTTTCATACTTGGTCATTTAACTTTTCCTCGTTTCACTTAATATTTTCTCTCTTTTTTCCAGATTTTGATGTCCCCTTACCTGAAGATTATGATCTAAGGTGCTTTCAACCAATTGAAAAAGCACACAGGTAAGTGTTTTCTCACTCTTCAGTTTTCTCCTCTTCAAAACTCTCTTCAACTCTTTACGAACCCTGCCATTTGTCTCTCTCTGTTTTCTCTGTACAGTAATTACAGCTTTGATGCCGAAACTGTTCCGACCGAGATAGAAATACAACTCCGAGCTTTACGCTTGATTAATCATGGCAAATGGATTGTTGAGAAATGTTCAGAGTAAGTTGAAATCTTGTCTTTTCTCTTTCTCTCTCTCTCTCTCTCTCTTTCTCTCTCTTCACTTTCATCCCTTCTCAACTTTTCCACGGTCTTTTTCTTTTTCTCGTGAAGTCTGCGGCTCTTATCAATGCAAGTGAACAAGTCTGGCCGACTACACTTTCAGTTCCCTGGAGGTCAGCAACCAGTGACACAGTACAGGACATTGTACATCAATACCGCTGATGGCAAAGAAAACAAAGGTATGTCAGGTCAGCTGGACTTTTAGCAGGTTCAAGCATGTGTGTGTGTGTGTGTGTGTGTGTGTGTGTGTGTAGGGTGATGTAAATAGTAGTGTGTGTATGGGTTGTAAACGGTACTGCATGTATGTGTGTATAGTAACTGGTAGTGTGCATGTGTCCTAATAGGTTGTGTGTGTGTGCCCTGACTGATAGTGTGTATATATATGTGTGTGTGTGTCCATCCGCCCTAAGTAGTATTTTGTATGTGTATGTGTTCTAACTTGTAGTGTGTATATGTGAGTGTTGGTGTGTCCTAAATGATAGTGTGTATATGTGAGTGTTGGTGTGTCCTAAATGATAGTGTGTATATTTGAGTGTGTATGTGTCATAATTGTTAGTGTTTCTATGTCTGTCCTAACTAATAGTTTGTGTATGTGAGTGTGTCCCCTATATACTATTATGTGTGTGTGTATGTCACAACTGTAGTATGTGTGGGTATTGAAACTAGTAGCATGTTTCTGTGGTGTGTGTGTGTGTGTGTGTATTTGTGTGTATATACACATACATACATATGAGTTTATTCATGTACATTATTATACAACTATTCCTCTGTCCTCAGGTGATATTGGTCATTGTAATGTTGACAAACAGTCAAGCAGACAAAATGTTGCCATCCAGGTCAGTAAGCTCCTCTCTTTTCACTTTCTCACTCCCAATATATAATTAAATCTTCATCTTAATTCATATTAGCTAATTAAATATTTATTCTATATACTGATGCTATGTGCTAGTAATGAAGTAAATGGTACATTTAATTAGATCCACAACAATCAGAGATAATGTGAAGCAAGCCTCTACCTGGTCTCCAATACTGCTAGAAATATTAGCTAAATCTTCCTCGAATCACATCTGAAAGTATTAGCTCTTTTGTTATCTCGTTTTTCTATTTAAATACACTACCTTTAATTAACTTTGAAAATTATGAAGAATTTGATAAACTAACTTTGTCATTATTAAGCTGATATTTGGAACATAAATACACCACTCTTATACTGGCACCTACACACCCACATTCACTCCTATTTCCTTTTCTTTACTCCTTCTAGAACGGCATTCCCACCTAATTTCTAGCCTTCAACTTTTTTTTTTTTTTTTTTTTGTGGTTTCATTGACTATTTTTCTTTCTCACTCATTCACTGTTTCTCTCTTCTGATGAAAGACTGATCTCCCAAACGTTACAACAATGTCTCTTTCTATTAGAGTGTTCTGCTAACAATTAACCAGGCTTTGCTTCTCCCTTGTTGTCTTGTCCCCTTCATCATTCATTGCATTTACATACGTGTATATATATATATATATATATATATATATATATATGCGAGTAAAAATAAATACAAAAAAGGTGGGGTTTTTTGTATGATTGTGTATAGAGGAATATATTATTTTGCTTAAAAGAGTTCCAACACTGTCTGTTTTTTATGTTTTATTTATATTCCTGCAGAACTAATGTGGGGTATAGAATATGGAATATACAATATATAATATGATATACAATATAAAATAAAATAAAATAAAAATGGAAGGCACCATGAAAGAAAGTATTGAATGTAGATGAAATATTGAGTGTTCAATATAAAGGATCAAATATATAAATATATATATATATATATAGTTTTAGGGAAAATAACCAATTTTCAAGAACTCATCGATGAAAATCCACTATCACATATAGAAAAATTAATAAGGCTCAATTTAATTTTAATTTTTTATAAATTGATTTTAATTGAGTTTTTTACCTGTAATTTTGGATTTTGTCCCTAATATTATTATATATATATATATATATATATATATATTTTCTCGCTGGATTGCCTGTTCGTTTCTCTTTTTGTCATCTGTGATTTTATTTTTGATCTTCTATATCAATGAAGATATTTCCTCCGTCTGTCTACTTTTCTCTCTACAAAACGGAAAGTCACATTCCGGAACAATCGTTTTAACGAGTTGTATTTATTTATCACCCGACGAGACACATCTGCACCACCAGATGCTCCTGAACCAGTTGAGTGTCCCACCCACGAGGAATCAATGCTAGATGTGTCGAAACAATTGTCGTGATTAATAATATATTCCATCTTCTGTCCTTCATTTGCTATACATATATGTCTTATTGAAGCACAGTTCCACAGCTGGATTCCATTTTTGTCAGCAAGCCTTGAGTTTCAAGTGGAGTATTTTTCATTCCATTAGTCTTTATGTATTGAAACAAATGAAACTGCTAAGTTACAGGATATATTATTCACAGAAGATGCAAATAATCATCACCATTTTTGCTAATGCATGTGGATATTCTACCTCTCACTGTCTCTCCTCTCTCTCTCTCTCTCTCTCTCATGCACATACATGTATGTATATGTACGATGGCCTTCTGCACATTTTCTGTAAAATTTCACTCCTAAGTCGTTGGTTAGTCCAGGGCTTTAATAAAAAAAACACTGTTTCCAATGCTGTGTCAGAAGCAAATTACATTACCAAATAACTGTGTGTGCATGCACACACACACACACACACACACACACACACACACACACACACACACACACCTACATGCAAATACACACATGCAAGCATGCACATACTCACACAATACATATATGTACAATCATACCTACATTCAGGCAAACACACACATATATATAAACATACATAGATCCAAACACATACATATACACACACAGCTACACTTATGCACACATATATACACAATGATGCATATAAGCTAACACACACACACATGAGCATGCATACATAAAATCTTCCTTCTCCTTCTCCTCCTCCTCCTCCCTAACAAAGAACTCCTGAACTGCTGCCGTATGAATGGTTTTGCCATGCCTCCAGTAAATATATTCTTATTTCCTTCTACTTCAGGCAATTATCCAGAAACAGAACCAAATCACTGACAAAAACTCACCTGACAAAGAAGTCAAAAACATTAATAAGCAATTGGTAAATATCCTCACACACACACACACACACATACACACACACATGCATGTCTACCAAATCCCATGTGCAATGTAATGGTAATGGTCGTTTGAAGCCTAAATTAACAGACAAGTTCTAAGACAAGCTGCCTTGCAATTTTGCAATCGGATCACATATGGAATCGTGCAGATACAAAGCCACTTTCTGCTAATGACATGGTTATATATATGTAATCATCATCATTTAATGTCCATTTTCCATGCTGGCATGGGTTGGACAGTCTGACCAGAGCTGGCAAGGAGGAGAGCTGCACGAGGTTCCAGTCTGATTTGGCCTGGTTTCTATGGCGAGATGCCCTTTATAATACTAACCACTTTACAGAGTGTGCTGGATGCTTTTTATGTGGCACCAACACAGTGCTCTTGTAAGCCAATCCTCTTCAGCAGTGGAGAGTGGCATTGAGACTTCAGCTGTGGAGGACACCAGATATATATATATATATATATATATATATACAGGAAAATGTGCAAAAATTCTGTGCGTGTGTGTGCATGTGTGTGTGTGTTTGTTTTGGGTCTAAAAACTGTTGTTTGTATTTGTGTTATTTTTTTATGTCCTGTAACTTAGAAGTTTAACAAACAGGGTCTAATATATACCAGTCTGAATATAAGTTCTGGGGTTGTTAGTATCAGCTAAAATATAAAAGGATGAAGTGTGTCCCACCACGACCACAATCCACTGATTGAAACAACAAAATAGAAACAAAAACCCCAAAAACACAGTATCATTATAGTTTCACGTGTTTTCTATGCTTGTATACACACAGCATCTCCCCCCTCCTGTCGTGGCCCCTGCTTCATGAGACCAGTCCTCCCTAATTCTTTCTCTTTCGTGAGCTCCTTCCACTCGGTTCACTTAGCACTTCTTCGTACAACTGTCCCCTTTCATGCACATCACACATCCGTACCTGTCCAGCATGTGGTTTACTGTCTGTTATGTAACAGAACTTGATTTCATGGTTCAGTATGTTAGATCAATCTGGTTTAATGGTTAAATATGGCAATATACGACAGAAAGGGAATTAGTAGATAATAATAATATTGGTACATGATAGAACGTGCAACTTACCTATTAAACGTGGTGCTATACAAGATGTGATTTAATGGTGTCTCTTTGGTTTTCTCTTCCATTTCAGATGAAAATTCCAACGGATAACCAGAGCAAAGGGTGCAACATAAACCCTCACCGTTACTTACTTGGTGTTCCGACTACCGATCCCCAGTTCATGAAACCTGGTGGCAACCGCCCAGTCTCCATAGCTCCCACGCCGCAGTCCGTAAGCAAGGCCAATGTTGCCCCACACCCGACAGCTCCCTCCCCTCTACCTCTGGATCTTCTGCCCCCATCTCCCACCCCGAACAGCGTCAACACGAACCAGTTTTCTTCATCACTTCAGTATAGAGGCCCGAGTCCATCATTTCCTTCCCACATTGCTTTGTCCTCAGCAAACGTTCGGCTACAGCAACAGCAGCAACTGCAGCAGCAGCAGCAGCAACAACAGCAGCAGCAGCAGCAGCAACTGCATTCTCAGCAAGCTCCGCAGCAATCCTACCCTTCCGTCAACCAGACTCAGTTTCCGAGAAGAGGTCCTTTCCTGCCACATCAAACAACCCAACCGCCTCAAATGCAAAGCGGGTTGAACGAACGCTACCCTGGCACCACGGGTCACCTGAACCGCATTGCTCTCACTGCCGGAGCGCACTTACCCACGCAATCGCAGCCCCCTGATAACTCACCGTACTCGAATGCAACCGTGGTCAACTCGACCGCCCCGAACCCCTATTCAACCGCAGGCATAGTCAGAGCTCCACAGCCAGGTCCGCCCCCGCCCCCACCCCAACAGACCCCTCTCTCTTCTACTGTCCAGTCTACTGCTGTCACTGGTCCAGCCCAAGTCCCCTCACTGGCACAGAACTTCCCTTCCTCTCAGTCATTCTTGCCGCCATCATCAAAGTTCCCCGCTGCAGTCCCCACTCAGTCTGCAAACAGTGGGGGACCCTTGAGTAATCACCAGTTCCTGAATTTTACAAACCAGCCTTCCCCACCTGGGCCGCCTGCTCCTCCTCACTACCCACAGGCTTTCGGCCCTTCGGCTGGCGAAACCCTGAAAGGGCAGAAGTCGTCTAGCAGTATGCAATGCCAGAAGTCGACGCCATCACCCATTGGGGGTCCATTGAGTGGACCCCAACAGAACCCTTCTCCACAGCAGCAGCAAGGTTTGGGGCAATCAGCAGCAGCATCAGCAGCAGCACAGAGTCAAGTGCACCCAGACACTCTAAATAAGTCATTGCTGAACTCATTGTCACAAAGTTTAGCCCTATCTCTAGCCGAGGGTTGTTCTCCCACTGAGGACATGGAACATAGCGAGCTTCAACAACCGTGTGATGACTTCACTACGGATCCTTCAGACATCTTGGGTGGTTTCTCTCATTTAGTTGCTATTCAGGTTAGTCTTAACCAGTTCTTTATCTATCTCTGTCTGTTTGCCTTTCTCTTTCTCTCTATCAATCTGTCTACCTATCTATCTATCTATCTATCTATCTGTCTGTCTGTCTCTCTCTATCTGTCTCTCTCTCTATCTATCTACCTATCTACCTATCTACCTATCTATCTATCTATCTGTCTGTCTGTCTACCTGTCTGTCTGTTTCTCTCTATCTGTCTATCTCTCTATCTATCTGTCTGTCTCTCTCTATCTATCTACCTACCTATCTATCTATCTATCTATCTACCTACCTACCTACCTACCTATCTATCTATCTATCTATCTATCTACCTATCTATCTATCTATCTACCTATCTATCTATCTACCTATCTATCTATCTATCTATCTCCATCTACCTACCTACCTATCTGTCTGTCTTTCGTATCTACCTACCTACACCTACTTCTCTATCTATCCTTCATTTGCTCTGTCTATCTGTCTTTCCCTCACATCTGATTTCTCACTCTTTTTTCTGTCTCTCTCCTCCTCCTCCTCTCTTGTTATCTGTCTGTCTATCTATTGCTCTCTTATTCACAATGTGTCTGCCTTGTTTATCTTCCCTTTGTGAGCTCTCCCCATTCTTTCCTCATTTTGTTTATGACCATATCTAGCTATAAAGATGTGTCATTGAACTATAAAGATATGATCCACTTTGCATCCAAAATTGTGTGGTTTAGCTCACTTCCCAACCACATGGTTCTGTGTTCAGTTCCACTGCAAGGCACCTTGAGCAAGTGTCTTCTACTATAACCCTGAGCCAACCCAAAGCCTTGTGAGTGGATTTGGTAGACGGAAACTGAAAAAAGCTCATCATGCAGGCAGTGCCCTTTGTTTCCAGTCTTCCCTGAAAACATGTCCAACCATGAGGGAATTAGGTGAGGATTGGTGACGGGAAGAGCATCCACCCATAGAAAATCTGCCACAATAAATTCTGTCCAGCCATGTAAGCGTTTAAGAATGGATGTTAAAATGATGGTGATGGCGATGAAATACTTGTCTCCAATGATTAGCCACTCCTTATATGCCCTTCCCTTCGAAAAATAATGATAAATAAAAATAGATTTAAAACTTTATTAAGAAAATTTTTTATGTAATCTAAATTAATTCTATACAACTAATTTCTGTGTATTTTTTCTCGTTTGCAGCCACCTAAACCCAGCCAGCTTGATTTTCTAGCTTCTTCGAAACCCTTCCAAGGACACGCTGAAGTAAGTGGAAACTCACTTAAATATGAATGTTTTATGCTTAACCCTTTAGCATTTAATCTGGCCATATCCAGCCCAAATAGTCTACCTATTTTATGCTCGTACTGGTCAGATCCAACCTCTCACACATATCCTACAATGTCATTCTAAAAACAAGCAGTCACATCAAAATCTTGAAGCTACAATGTATATATACATATGACAGGATTCCATACAATCTCCATCTACCAAAATCAATCACAAAGCTTTGTCCAGCTCCAGGGACTGGACCTGAAACCACGTGGTTGCTCCTTAACCCATTCATGCCTATGCCTGAATGTGTATGTGTTGGTATGGGGTGTAAAAATCAGTGCGTTGAACAAAGATACTTGCAGGTATTATGATGAATCTTGGTTGTTTTTTTTTTAACACCTGGTCAGCTTTTATCTTTTGAATAGATATTGTAGGGCCGTGTGTAGGTAGGGAACCAGGATCTCCCCACACACTGATCAACTGTTTGTTGTGTAGCAACATAGCTAAGTGATTTGGACTGACTGGGAAGTAAGGAATCCAGTGTGGTCACATGTGAGGATGTGCCATATCTTCTTGACAGACAGATTTTCTATAAATCTATGGCGGAAACGACCAAGGTGTGTGTGTGTGTGTAGGTGTGTAGTAAGAGGTAGGGTGACAAGAAAACTGTTGATTTCTATGTCTTCAGGATTGCTAATTATCAGCAAGGTACTAGATTGAGTTACATGCTAGGTAAGCCATCATCATCATCATAACTAATTGCTATAAGTATCATCACTGTCTCTTATTAATCGTCTTTTATTTTCTGATTTAATTAGGGAGTTCCGAAACCTGACAGTCCCTTAGCAGCATCAGAGAAAAGGTGAGTAGTGTGCATGCGCACTCTTTCTTTCCCCCCCCCCTCCCCCGCCTACACACATTACTGCTATCACAACCACCACCACCACCACTACTACTACTATCATTACTATCACCACCACTACTATTATTAATACTAATATTACTATTACTACTACAACCACAACCATTCATCAGCAACACCATCACCACCACCAACATCATTATCATCACCACCACCACCACCACCATCATCATTATGTAACATTGATATATATATAAATATGTATGTCTGTGTGTCTCTTTTCCAGTTTACTTGGTACTGAAGGAGAATGTCTGTCAGGTCCCAGTCATGAAATGAACTCACAACCTGGAACTTACTCCCTGTTTAGTTCCTCACCTTGGTCAGTCCATATCACTGCTGCCGGAGATTCTAAGAGTAAGTACAAAACACACACACACACACACACACACACACACACACACACGGTATTGCCTGTTGGACAGAGGTAAGATGTTTGACAGGCGAGGCAGGTGGGCCATTATTGGGGAGGGAAAGGTTTGATTGAGAAATTTGTTACTTCCCAAATATGTGAAGATGTGTGGCCTTAGTGGTTAGGGCGTTGCACTTACAATCGCGAGATCGTGGGTTCAATTCCCAGACTGAGCAGTGCGATGGGTTTTTGAGCAAAACACTTTGTTTCACACTGCTCCTGTCCACTCTGCTGGCAAAAATGGGTAATCCTGCGACAGACTGAACTCCTGGTCAGAGGGAGTGTTGGCCTGCTTGCCTGGCCAGCAGGGTGGCATCATTTGAAAGCTAAAAAAAAACCATGTAAAGCGCATTGTGACCAGCGATGTATAACAACATTTGATAGTCTGGTTGATCTCAGTAAACAGAAACTGTTTACTTTAAATTTGATTCCTGATAAACTCATGTTTATCTTTGACATTACCTGCAATCTCTGAGCATAATATGCTTGCATGTGTATGTCCAGGGTTAAAACATGGGTAATTATACCAGTAGTATAATGGATTCTTTTATCCCTGAGACGCTCATTCCAACCTCTAACTCTATTAACCTATATATATATATATGCACATACACGGTGGGCTTCTTTCGGTTTCCATCTACTCAATCCACTCTCAAGGCTTTGCTTGGCCTGAAGCTGTAGTAGAAGAAACAATAGGACTGAACCCAAAACCATGTAGCTGGGAAGCAAGCTTTTTACCACACAGCCAAACCACTCCTGCGCCTCTCCTTTCATTTATCTATTTTATATTTCTACTTGAAGGTCTGGGATCATCTCCGTTCTCATCGCAGGCAAGTAGCATCCGCAACTCACCGGACCCGTTATCCGAGACCTACTGCACCGAATCCAGCATGGTGACCCCAACTTTTGCCAGTGGCTTCGGTTTCTCCTTTTCATCTGCCAACGACCACTGGGGTTCTTCACCACCGGCCCCGGCACCTCTTCAGTCTACTCCACCTAATGCTGCTGCTGCTGCTCCCCCCCCTCCAGTGCCCACAGGACCTCCTGGAGGAGCCACGTCGTCATACTTATTCCAGGGAAACCTCCAAGTAAGAGGATTCTCTTTGTTTTGGTTTGGTTTGAAAATGAAACAAAAAAAAAACAAAATTGTCAAAACAACATAAGTAAACAACCTTTTACGTTGGTTTTAGAAGCGTTGAATATGTATCGTATTGTGCAACCAAGAAAGTAATATTTTAAACACAGCATGGCTGTGAAAACAGCAAAAAGATTTGGTGTTATTACCCTTATAAGGGAGGCGCAATGGCCCAGTGGTTAGGGCAGCGGACTCGCGGTCATAGGATTGCGGTTACGATTCCCAGACCGGGCGTTGTAAGTGTTTATTGAGCGAAAGCACTTAAAACTCCACGAGACTCTGGCAGGGGATGGTGTCGAACCCTGCTGGACTCTTTCACCACAGCTTTCTCTCACTCTTACTTCCTGTTTCTGTGGTACCTGTATTTCAAAGGGGCCAGCCTTGTCACACTGTGTCACGCTGAATATCCCCGAGAACTACGTTAAGGGTACACGTGTCTGTGGAGTGCTCAGCCACTTGCACATTAATTTCATGAGCAGGCTGTTCCGTTGATCGGATCAACTGGAACCCTCAACATCGTAAGCGATGGAGTACCAACAACAACCCTTATAAGATGGTAAAAAAGTTGTCAACAGACAATCCCACGGCTGTTTGTTGACATCTTTTTTTCCACCTTATAAAGGTAATAATATCCAATCTGTCTGCTGTTTCCACGCCTATATTGCATTCAAAATATTACCTTTTTGTCTGTACCAAAAATTGTTGATTTTTTTTTTTCTAATTTTTTATCTTTTTCTTTTTAGCAAGAACAGTCTGCAGTTGAACCCAGATCACCGTATCTTAAATTTTCTTTTTCCGATTGCTTTCCTTGCAGTCTCTCTGGTCTGTTGCTGGTCCCTCACCACTGAAGAAGCTTCTGGAAGTTCAGAAACAACAACGTCAGAACGACCCCCATTGAAAGTAAAGATTGGCCATTGCAGGACAAAGACGCTGCTGTGTTTTGTACAACAAAATTCTGGTGCTCCAGCTGGACTGCCACCCTTGTTGAAAAAAGAAAAAGGGAGAAGGCCACTCTGAGTTTCTCACTACCACTGGCCGCTGGTCAGGTTAATTCCTCTAGTAGGACAATGTCCTATTTTGGAAGTTACCGCTACACATTGGGATGGAGAAGGCCGAACCATGTCCACCTGCTTCCAGCCTAGCATTGACCAATAGTATTTTTGGGGATCATTTTTAAGAAAATAAATGGAAAAAAAAAGTATATCATTATATATATATATATATATATATATATATATATGTACGTATCTTTAAATATACATATATATGTGTGTGTGTGTGTAATGTTTATATCTATAAATATATATATATATGTATGTATGTATCCATAAATATAAATATATGTACTTGTGTGTGTGTGTGTGTATATATGTGTAGCATGTATCTATCTATCTCTCTGTCGAAATATGTATATACATATACACACACATACACACGTGTATGTTTATATATATATATACATATATAGGTATATGCATGCATACGTACATATATATACACACACATATATGCACATAATGATAAATTTTAATTTCCCCCCCAAAAAACTAAACATTTTTTTGTCTTTTTTATTTTGTGAAATTTAACGGCAAAAAATTGAAAGTCAACACACATACCAACACATGCACACACACAGACAGATATATATATATATATGTGTATATATATATATATTATATAAAAGCACACTTATAAACATATCTATTATTGTGAAAAGTGAGGAATTTTGAGCATACAGAAGAAAACAAAACAAAAAACATTCTTGAAATATTTTGTGACAATGAGGGAGGATTGAGAGTGGAGGGGGCATTTTTTTTTCCATTTTGCTTTTTTTCCCTGCTTTTTTTTTTTTTTTTCTTGAAACAGAAAAGATATTCAAGAAGAAATTCTAGTACATTCTGTCTACTTTTCAACAGTTTATTTTTTTTTATGATTTTTTGGAAAATTTTTTCATTTTTTTTTCTCTTGGTAGTAGAGCTGTATTTTTCATTTTTGATTTTTTTTTCGTTTTTTTTTTTTTCAAAGAAGAAAGGGGAGGGAGTTCTAGCTTTGTTTGTTTTTTTTTTTTTTGATATGTATTTTTTAAATATATATATATATATATATATATATTTTCTTTTTTGGGGGTTTTTGCTTTTCCTTCCTTCCTTCCTTTCTTCCTTCCAAAAATCCCAAGACCAGTAAAGAAATAAAAGCAAAATCAACCAAACAAACAAACAAACAAGCAAACCAAAAAAAAAAAGCTAAAAAGAAATTATCAAAAAAAAAAAATTAAAATGTATGATAAAAGCTACTCCCCTTCATTCACCCCCACCCAACAACAAAAAAATATATGAAACAAAACAACAACAAAGAAAAAAAAGAAACGGTTCTCCCCCCCCCCCCCTGAAAAAAAAAAAGAATTATATATGAAATGCACCAAACTATTATTAGCGAACTGTTTTGGTCTCCAGTCTGTTAATAGTCACTAAAAGCAACCAACTACGACTCCTGCAGCAGCAGCAACAACAACAACAAGTGGTGGCAGAAGGAGGGAGTGATTTTTATTGACCAAAAGCAATTACAGATAAAGACAAAGAGAGAAAAAAAAAGGGGGGGGAAATGCGAGAATTTTGTTTTGCGTTTTGGTTGTTTTCTAATATCGCTCCCTCCCTCCCTCTTCCCTATATCTCCCCCCCCCCAACTGTAAAAAAAAACGGAAACCAAAGGAGGGTGGGGTTGGATAGAGCACCAGTGTAGCCACCACCAAAAACTACTATTATCGTCATCATCGTCATCATTGTCACCACCACCACCTTTTGTCATTACATTGTGTAAATATGCATGTAGCTGCATGTGAGATAGGGTTTCTCTGCATATCTACATAGATGTATGTGTATGTATATATATATATATATATATATATATATATATATATATACATACATACATATATATAAAGATGGACAGACACGTGTGTGTGTATATATATGTAAAAATATGTACATGTGTGTATATGAATACATATATATATATATATATGACACACACACATAAATATGTATATGAATTTATATTTGTTGTGTGTGTATATATATATATATCTGCATATGCATACATATATGTGTCTATATATAATATATGCCTATGTGTATATTTTTATGTATAAGCATATATGCATAGATACATATATATTTTATGTCTTGTGGTGTATACACATATATATGACACACACACATATATATATATATATATGTACACAAATATATATATAAATAATATAATGTTTATGAATATGTGCATATATATTATATATATATATAATGTATATATATGTATATATGTATATATATATATATATATATATATAATGTATATGCACATATTCATAAACATCTGAGCAGAAAACATGCATCTGTGTTTACATGCTTTCGTGTGTGTGTATATATACATGTCTATATATGTGCTTGTGTAGATATGTGCACACAGCCACACTTCCAGTTACGTGGACATATTTTGTTTGTGTGCATATGCTTACACCGGCCGAACGGCAAACGAAAGTCTAATTCAAGTAGTAGTTGTAGTAGCAGTAGTAGTTGTAGTAGTAAACGTGGTAGTAGTAACAACAGCAACAACAACAACAAAGGTGATGATGAGGATGATGATGATACTGTTGCTGCTGTTTCTGTTGATGGTGATGGTGTTAAAAATTGCATCTGCTTTTTATAAAGAAAATGTGTACTGCAAAAAAATAAAATTAAAAAAAAAAAACAAAACAAAAAACCCCCCAATTTGATGGGCTGCTGGGAGAAATTGAAATGATGTAATACCACACACACACACACACAGGTAACCATAGGCAAACTACACACACACACACACACACACACATAAATCTTTTTCCTTGCCTTCCTGCTCTCTGTATTATTAAGTATTTCTTCTTTAACCTTGTTTTGTGAAGAAATATTTTATAGGTTTATGGTCAGGGGTAAGTGGGGGGGGGGGGGGGAATAGCATTTAAAAAAATAAAAAAATAAAATAAAATTTCACTAGATGTTGGTTTTGTCAAAGTTTCTGCTCTTTGTGTCTGTCTGCCGTTTGTCATAATCACCACCACCATCATCATCATCATCATCATCATTATTATTCTTATTCTCGTAATTGCCAAGTTAAAAGCATGGTAGTGGAGATTGATGTGTTGCAGAGGGGTAACAAGTTGTATATCAGTTCCTTCCCATGATCCATTAGCTCAGAAATCTAAATGTAGTCTGCTGAAATTGTAGATATACCACTGCTTGGTACCCTTGGTTTTGATTTCATCATCAACTCTTTGGGAAATTTTGAACAAAATCAGATTGCTATTATTTTAGAAATTTTATTATTATTATTAGAGCACACTGAGCAAAATACTTGGCAGTATTTTGTTCATTTTTATGTTCTGAGTTCAAATTCTGCCAAGGTCAACTTTATCTTTCATCCTTTCGGGGTCGATAAATTAGGTACCAGTGAAATACTGGCGTCGATGTAATTGACTATCCTTCTCTCCAAAATTTCAGGTTTTGTGCCTGTATTAGAAAGGATTATTATTATTATTATTATTGAATGTTAGCATGTCAGACAAAATGCTTAGCAGTGTTTTTTCTGGCACTTTACGTTTTGAGTTCAAATTCTGCCGGGGTCAACTTTGCCTTCCTACCTTTTGAGATCGATAAAATAAGTACCAGTTGAACACCAGGGTCAACTTACCATTTTCCTAGTATTGCTGGCCTTGTGCCAAAATTTGAAACTAGTATTATTATTATTATCATAGAATGTTATAATTTTTTATCTCCAATTATAACTTATCAAAACCACACACACACACACACACACACATTGTGTGTGTGTTAGTATATAATTGTTTGTTCCAAATGCATGCTATTTGAGTAAGTGAAACTGAAGTTGTAATGTTCATGCCTCTCCCTAGAGTTTTATTAGCGAGGGGTGTTAGGTGAAGTGTAATCTTAGCTAAAATTTGAAACCACGTCAACTGTAGTCTGCCGTATGTATCAGCTAGTATTCATTTGTATTAACGATAATGTACCAGCAGTATTGATTTGTATTAACGATAATGACACATACATAAGACTACAGATGTTGAGAAGTCCCCAGTACTTCACTGGTACTATTTTTATTCATTTCCAAAACAGATAGGAAATGAAAATAATAATAATAATTTTTTTTTTTTTCAGTTGCATGGCACCCTACCTGTTACCATCTTTAGATGCAAAATCTTGCTGTCCCTTGATGTCTCTGATTGAAATTTGGGTCCCGCATGTATAAACTAAATCAAATCCTAATAATAATAATAAAAATAATGCTAATGATAACCACTTTTCCCCGTTTCTTAGGTTGAATGGATGTGAGATGAGTTACGTTTTGAATTCAAGTTGATAGATTAAATGCATTCTTAGCCTGATGCACATGTGTGTAATATGTATATGTCTCTGCATTTTTTTGCAGTGATACAAATGCACATTATAGTTTATACATGCCTGAAAGTATGTTTGTGTGTGTATACATATAAATATGTATGTATATGCACACATGCATGTGCATTTGCAGCAACTACCATTCTTGTTTGTTGCACTGCTGTAATTCTACCTTGTGCCAGTTACCCACTTACCAATCACAGAGCCCCTCTTCCGTCCGTCTCTAGAATCTCGCCCCCTCAACTACTACTTACCCGACCCAAACATGACACTTTTGATTATTATTAAAAATAAATCTATCCTATCCTATCCATTTTTTTTTCTTTTGTGATGTGGTTTCTTTCTAAGTCACATAGTTGTATTTCTTCCTCTCCTTGTTCTCCCCATCAGCCCTACATCCTCTCTTCCCTTCTCTCTCTAACATCTGCAACAACAGTATTATTAATAATAATAACAACAACAACAACAACTAGTGGGCCCCTTGAGAATTCCATGGTGTAAGACAGCATATTTTAAAATATTATATTAAACACAAGCAAGGAATTTCAAAAAATTCTTTGGAAATTCTGCCAGTTAATCAAATCTGTACTTTCACTAATGGAAATAAACTTGGGTGGTGTTGCTTCTTTTAGTATGTTTGACAGATATGATGTGCTTTTATAGATTAAGGAAATAAAAACTTATTTGTGTATATATATATAAACTATTTTCATGGTCCAGATATCTCCAAAGCTCAGTCCAAGTTATTTTACCAATTGAGATTATTTCCATTTCATTTCAGTTCAGTGATCTATCTATTTGCATAACTATTGATATATCTGTAGATTGAGCTGCCTTCCTACCCAAATCTCATTTGTCTAAGTAACTATATTATCTTCTTTCTCTTCTGCTGATGTGTGTATCTGTTTATTTTCATAATACCGATAAGCATTTAAACCTAACAAAAAAAAGAAGAAAAATTATGGCAGTGCTCCAACATGGCCACAGGTCTTTGTCTGGAACACATAAAAGATAAAAATGTAACATCTACAGCTATTTGTCAACCAAGGTTATTTCACTTTCATTTAATTCTATATCATTATATCTTTTAAAGTGTAAATTTATAGATCTTCATGACATTGTTTCATTATGTTAAACATTTTGATTGTGCCTGCGATTTTTACACACAGATGCGGAATCATACAGACCGTCTCCCTCTCTCTAATAATATAGACCTCTCTCTCTCTCTCTCTTCAGTAATATAAATCCTTTTTCTCTCTTTCATGTCTTCCCTTTCTATTTTTCCACTGATTCAGCTATCCTCATTCTGCTTCTTTCTTTGTCTCCTGTTCTCCCCTTCCTCCCTCCCTCTCTCTCTCTATATATATATATATTTCTACATTTGAGTTACAACCTCCCTTGATGATGTAAGCATGACACACAGATGAATCAGGCAGGAACACAGGAACGAGTGGAATACTATAGTAATAATACTCCTTTCTACTAGACACAAGGCCTGACATTGGGGGGGGGGGGGGCTGGTTGATTACATTGATCTTAGTGCTTGACTGGTACTTACTTTATTGGCCCCAAAATAACAAAAGACAAAGTTGACCGTGGCAGGATTTGATCTCAGAACGTAGAAACCAGAATTGTTGCTCAGCATTTTGTTTTGATGCACTAACGATGATTCTGCTGCTCACTGCCTTAGTTGTAGTAGTGATATTTATTCCCTCTTAAAAAATAGATGTGGTGTTAGAACACACAATACTGCAATAGTTACCACAAGACAACCTTTCATGTGGACTTGTGGTGCATATAAGCACTCTTGTTTATATCGCTAGCAGGAGACAATCACTGTCATCGCCGCCGCCAGGACTACCAGAAGATAGGATTTCAGCCTTCTTTGGCCTCGTCAATGGTAGACACCTGACCGCTGGAAATAGTAGTGACCACTCCACTAGCAATTTTCATAGAACCACAATGCCTAATTGCTATATTCTGTGTTCTTTCACAACATCCACTTCTATTAATATGATTAATATTTTTGTATTAATACTGCTTCTGTTATTAATTACTTAATAACAATAATATTAATGATGATAATTTCTGACAGGTTTTTCAAGGACAACAATTTGGAGGAACAATTGACTCCATTACTTGAATTGTACATTATTGTATTGATCCTAGAAAGATGAATGTTAAAGTTGGTTTCATTGGGATTTGAACTTGAAATGTTTAGAGCCACAAGAAATTCTCTCCACTGTTTTAATGAATCTGCCAATCCGCTACCATAATAATGTTCTGAGTTCAAATTTTGCCAGGGTTGACCTTTTCCTTTTATCCTTTGGGAGTGGGGTGATTCAATAAAATAAAGGACCAGTTGAACACTAGGGGCTGATGTATTTACCCCCCCCCCCCAATATTTCAATCCTTGTGCCCTTAGTAGAAAGAATTATTACAATCGTAAAAAAAAAAAAGACAAATTGTTAGAAAGCACCAGACTAAATGCCTTCCAAGCATAAAGTGTTACTTCTTTCCTGAGTTCAAATCACACCAAAGTCAGCATATTCTTTACTTTTGGTAAACACTCCATTCCCCACTATCCCTGAACCAGCAGACTTATATAATCAGAGCCATTCCAGTCGTGACCATCCCATTTTATATTCATACTTTGTGTATCTAAGCGCTGCACTGACTGAGTCCTTGTTTTCTCAAGACAGTAATGTGTGATTTAAGGCAGGTTTGGCTGCTATTTCTTGCGTAGAGGCTCCCTTGTTGATGGCTGTATCTATATTGGTTGTGTTGTTTGCATGAGTCACTATAGTAACAGTTTATTAATTAATTTTTTTTTCTTTCATTCATACTCTCTGCAAAACATGATGATGATGATGATTTAACCTGGTGGTTCTCCATTACTACAGCAACGAGTTGAAGCTAAAAGAAGAAAAAATACCCATTGACCACGCCTGTCCCACCCCCTTCCTTCCACCCCAGTACAGTTGTTTGTGTGTGTCTCTCAGTTACTATGGCAACAAAGGACAGACTGAAGAAGCAGAATACCCTTGACAACTAGAATATAAATAAATAGATGAGAAAAAAAAAGAAACCACGTGTTTTGTCTGTTTTAGAATTTACAAATGAAAACTTTTATTCAAAATGGTCTCCTGTGAGCAGCAAAACGTTCATCCAGTCTCACGCTCTCCTTCTCTCAAACTGTCTCAGCCTGACATAACCAAACACTTATCTACTGTCTCTATCCTTCTTTCTTTCTTTCCTCTCATGCACACATTTACATAATATAAACTCGTAACACATACATATACACTAGTTTTGACTCGCACACACATACACACTATCCGCAACCTGCACACTTCACCCTTCTCTTACACATATTTCGGATACTTCTCTCTTCTTCCCCCCCCTCTCTCTCTCTCTCTCACTCATATAGATAAGACTCTCTTCCTCCTCACTCTCTTTCACACACAAACAGACGACATCCTCTCTCACAAACGCATTCTTTCTCTCCCTCTCACCCACACAAAGCCTCTCTCTATCTCACACACAAACTACATAAATGGACCTTTTCTTTCTCTCTCACATAAACAGACAGCATCCTCTCTCTCACAAACATACATTCTCTCTTTCCCTCTCTCACACACAAATAAGCCGCCTCTCTTTCTCATACATAACATAAACGAACCTTCTCTCTCTATCTGTCTATCTCTCTCTCTCTTTCATACACACACACTCTCTCTCTCCCAGTCCCATGTCTGCTACACAGTCTTTTTTTTTTTTTTTTTTTTCTCGTAGAAGGTTGAAAAATACCTGGAAATAAAATTTTTTTTGAATTTCCTTCAATTTATTATGTTGTATTGTTTTATTGCCTGTGGGGAGAAGGCAGGAAGGGGCTCGGTAAGAGGATGGTGGGGAGAAGAGAAGAAGCTCTGGGGGTTATGGGGGGGTTGATGATGGGAGGAAGGGTGAAGTAGGCTTGGTAAAAGGAGGAGCGCGGGGTGATGTAGAGATGGGGGGAGAGGGTTTGGTGAAAGGGTGGTGGTGAGGTGGGAGAAGGAGGAGGAAATTGGGGAAGGCTGATGAAAGGCATATAGAATGATTTAGAAAGGTACTCAGGGGGGGGCTTAATTGGTCGAGGGGCTCCACCACCTGAAAGGTTATTATCATCAAGCATTGAACATTACGGTCTCAAGTCCTGGGACGTATTAGGGCCGGTTACCCGCTTCCCATAGTGACAAGATCACTATATATATATATATATATATATAAAACGAACAAGCTGTAGTACAGGGTAGGGTGTTCATAAATTATCTTTAATATAGATATAATAAAATTGTGGAAGTTGTGAAGATAATTTATGGACATCCTGTATAAGAGTACAGATTAAGAAATAACTACTGAGATGCAGTGCTTGTTGTTGTCAAACTGTAATATTACTACTTAGAAAATCCCAAGTCCTTAGTCTTCTTACAGGTTTTGATATTGTAACTAATATAAAGCTATATATACCCAAGGACTTGAGATTTTTACCACTCTTTTCTTCCAGAACCAGTTAACTGCCAAAAAAAAAAATAAATAAATAAACGTTCAATATTAAGGGAGGTAATCCTTAAAGAATCGTAAGTTCTCTCCCTTTACAATGAAAACGAGAAGCATTGTAAAAAAAATTATTTTTTGACACCTACTTAAAACCGTTCATGATTCTGTGATTTAGGGAGATTACGGAAACTGAAGAAAGCCCATCGTGTGTATGTATATATATATATATATATATATATATATATATATATATATATATATATATATATATATATATATATATATATATATATATATATATATATATATATATATATATATATATATATATATATATATATATATATATATATATATATATATATATATATATATATGTGTGTGTGTGTGTGTGTGTCCCAACATCATTTGAACACACAGCCTTACGACTGTGAGGCCAATGTTCTAACCACAGAGCTGTTGTATGGTATGGTATGTGTGAGGCTGTAATGGATTTATGGTTTGCATTTAGTTGCTCTTTCAGACTACCCTACAGTCTGATGGACCAGAACTGACCTGGAGCTAAACTACAAAAACAACAACAACATCATACTGCCAAAAAAAAAAAACCATGAAGCTGGGTACCTGTGTATGTAATGAAAAATAACCAAAACAACCAATATAGGCCGAGGCTGTTATGAATCTAAGGTTTGCTTCTTCTCAGTACCAACATACTTTAAGCCTGCTGGGTCGTAACTGACCTGGGGTTATGCAACAACCACAATATCAACAACACAACAGGCTGGGTGCTTATGTACCTTATTGAATACAACGAAATGCAGCTGCAGGTAGCTTATTCAAAGTAAAAGGTTACAGTTGCTGTGTTTCTGCATAAAAATAGCAACTCAAGAATAAAGAACACCAATATCTGAGACCTTGCTTTCATTTCTGCTGGTTTCTTCAGTTACAGCTTCTAAGACAACGAAAACACATACAACACACCACAACCACCACCATCGCCATCATCATCACTACCATGACCAAACCCCCACCACCACCACCACCACTGTTCTGTCCGTTCGTTGCAGCACCCTCCCACCACACACACATACACCTCTTCGCACACACATTCTTACAATTACATAAATTCTCACAGAGATGCATCAATATCTTGAGAGGAAGCAGATTTCTCCCATAGTTTTTGTTAAATACATACACCTTGCAGGTGTATGTATGCTTCTATGTATATGTATATATATATATATATGTATGTATATGTATGTAATGTGCATATGTATGAACTGGACAAGAGGTAGGGGTGGAAAGTAAAGAAGGTGAAACTATTTTGGTAGAGAGAGTTCCATCTATCAGATATTTCTAAAGACAATTCTGAAAATAAACACTCGTTGATATAGACTGGAATTTTTAAATATTGGCAGATGTACACAACACAGTTATACACATACACACATCTGTCTGTCTGTTTCTCTCTCTCTCTATATATATATATATATAAATATATATATATGAATAATAGTTTCAAATTTTGCCACGAGGGCAGCCATTTTGGGGGAGGGGGACTAGTCGATTACATCGACCCCCAGTGTCTCACTGGTACTTAATTTATCGACCCTGAAAGGATGAAAGGCAAAGTAATACATATGAATAATAGAAAATGGATTGAGCCAGATGTTTTATCGCATAACTTCACAATTCCTGATCAAGTCTGCCTTCGACGTTTATCTGGTGCTGGCGAGTATTTAAAGGGAAATTTTGCCATGGTGGTCATTCACCCGCTGGCATTCGTTGACGCTGCGTCGAAGAAACCAAAGAACAAAGAAAAGAACACACTCGGAGCTGAAGATACCTCCGAAACGGGAGGGGAGGTTGCCACATCGAAAAAGGTAGAGGAGTAGGGGTCAAAACCGGACGTGGTTCCTCCTGATGATGACCTCAGCCCTGGATCCTATAAAGGAGTTGCTGAGGTAGCAAACCACGGAACGTGGTTGGAATTCCTCCATGACAAAATTTATTTTACATTCTTCATCATCATCATCATCATCATCATCATCGTTTAACGTCCGCTTTCCATGCTAGCATGGGTTGGACGATTTGACTGAGGACTGGTGAACCAGATGGCGACACCAGGCTCATTATTTTAAAAATCAATTGAAACAAAAGTTAAGTATTTCAACAGAAATATGATAATAAAAAGGTTAAGATGATGATGATGGTGGTGGCAGTGTTGGTGGTGGTAATTTCATTTATAAAATCTCTGCATGTGTGTGTCTGTACAAAAGTATATCTTATTCTGTAGTCAATACAGATTACCTGCTGTGATAATGGACGAGAAGATTAACCAAAAAAATGTTTAAAGAACTAATCAGGGGAAAGAAGATAAGAGAAAAAAAGATGGGAGATGGGTGATACGAACAGATATTATGCATACATAAAGCATAAACGCGTGTGTGATGTGTTATGTGATATAAACAGGGGTTGCCGCATAAATTAACATAGATTAGAATACGTTTTTCGGATATTTCCAGAATATATATGTCCTGAACACCTTTGTATCCTCCTAAAGCACACAGAGTGAAGCTGCTTATTTCATCTCAAACTCTGCTGTGTATGTGAACCAAGTTTTAATGTTCTAGCTCACTTCTGCTGTTTACAGCAGTGCTATGACGGAACGTGTGTAGCGTGTGATTGACAATGACAGAGAAAGCTGGGCAGAGAATGCACATCAGAATTCAAGGTCATTCTGTGCCAAGCGGCTTCACTCCACGTGCTTTAGCTTCGTTACTATAGCAACAGTCCGGATACTTATTGATCATCCTTGTATATTTACATTATTTACATTTGACGGATATTTGTCCTCATCTTGTTTGTTGTTTACACAATGTTTCGGCTGATATACCCTCCAGCCTTCATCAGGTGTCTTGGGGAAAATTTCGAACCTGAGTTCTCATTCCTAACGTATTTTTCGATGTTATTATTATTAACAACAACAACAACAACAACATCAAAAAACACCTTTGGAATGAGAACTCAGGTTCGAAATTTTCGCAAGACACCTGATGAAGGCTGGAGGGTATATCAGCCGAAACGTTGTGTAAACAACAAACAAGATGAGGACAAATATCCGTCAAATGTAAATAATGTACATAATTCCTCATCTCTTAAATATAGAACTCGTATATTTATATTTGTAGAAAGGTCATTTATTTGTCCAATCAGAGCTAACTTGGAGCGAAATAACAACGCAAACACATTTAACAAACTCAAATGTATGTAGTCTCTTAACCAGGCTAGAAACAGCAGTCAAGTCTCCTTCAAATCGTGTCAAGTAAAGAATGCACACACACACATATACAAACACATACACACACAACACCTCCATTCATCATTAGAGTATCACGCCTCCACTTTCCTTATGAAACCACCGCCACTGAAATAGCAGCAGTAGCAGCCACGGCAGCAGCAACAGTAGTAGTAGTAGTAGTAGTAGTAGTAGTAGTAGTAGTAGTAGTAGTGGTGGTGGCAGCAGTTAACGATATCAGCAGTAATACTTCTTTTTCTTCTTCGCCCTCCCCCCTCCCTCGGTCATTTCCATGTAAATTCCTCTCCCCCCCCCACTCCCGTCCTTACAGCTTCCAGCTCACCTTAACGTCCTTGTTTACTATATAAGCAAGCAGCTAACACACACACACGCACACACATAGATAGATATGGATGCTAAACACATTCATAGTTTTAGGTATCCAACATTCATGTATTCACACACTACGCGCGTGCTACATACATTCACATTTACACAAGCCACATTCACATTTGCACACAGATGCCTAACACGTTGTTTCATCAGGTTTGGTGACGCAAACAGGAAAAATACAACACATAAGTGTATATGTGTATATATATATATAAATATATAATTTAGAGAAAAGAACCAAAGTTCATGAACTCATCCGTTTTTACCTGTAAATTTGGATTTTTATCCCTAATATTATTATTATCATTACTACTATATATATATATATATATATATATATATAGAATAAATTGTAAATCCCCAAAATAACAACAAAACTACAAAGGATTCCGCGGTATACGTGTTTCAAGCTTTACATGTGTATAATATAATATGTGTATAATTTACAATGTAAATATATATATATATGTATATATGCTCATGTGTTGCGTTACATTTTTCATATATATATATATATATATATATATATATATATATATATATATATATATATATATATATATGGATCTTTTCGAGAAATATATATATATATATATATACATATATATAATACATGCTAGGCCACTGGTTTTAAATTGATATTAATCAAATTAATATTCAATTTTTCACCCTTATTATTTGAATTTGTATATATATCAGAAGCAACAGAGTGACTCAAAGGACTAGAGTTTCTGCGTTAGTCTTCATTTACTTAGCTATGCACACATACACATACACACACATACGCCACACGCATTCACAAGCGTGCATTCACATTAATACAAAGTTACATTGATATGCATACGCAAACATGCGCGCGCGCGTGCATAGATGCCCATCACATTCTCACTTGCACATCATATCCATATTTACACACTGACATGTGCAAGCACATACACATACATACATACACGTGTCACTCAATCAGATAAACACACACACATCCTCAGATGTTAAACACATATTTATACACGCATATTCACATTTGCGCACATACATATGAAGACATACACACACACGCGTGCCGTACACATTCGCAGTAGAATCCGACAGACAGATACACACCCACCCATTCACACTAACAATACCAGCAACGTTTCTATAAATAAAAGGTAAACCAAAGTCATATTTCCTCTGTTTCTGCTGACATTGATATATGTTAAGTCTGGCAGTGAATACGTTAAACCTATTGACAATGACAGCAGAATCTGGCAACGTACAGCGAAGAAAAAAAAGTCATCATCAGACTGGTTTTGCTTTTTAATAAAATTCATCAGGGATCGTTCACCGCACTGTTTA
>NC_142949.1:36209768-36252268 GCF_046866305.1 Octopus bimaculoides | reverse complement strand
TATATATATATATATATATATATATATATACATATTTGTTTTGCAAGATTTTTTATGTGAAATCGTGTGTTGAAACAGATGTTGTTGTACTTGGGGATGGTCATATTGCCAGTTTAGCCAATAAAAACACACGCACTGTATATTTGGTGTTAATTTTTTTTTTTCAGCTTTATATTACATTAATCTTAATCTTAATCTTATTTCGGCCAGAGTTCTTTCGTCACACTTCTGTGACCTCATCAGTGGTCCTTTGTTTCCTTCTTTCTTATGTGTGTCTCACCTTGCTAACTATCAGCCATTTTGTATTTTGTATTCCTATTGTATGTGTCTACGCATGCGTGTCCTTCAATGTGTCTGTGTCTTTTGTAAGTGCATGTGTGTATGGGGAGTGTCTGTATCACCTATATTCTCTGTTAATACGTGTTCATTTGTATTAGTTTTTATTTATTTATATGTTCATGTGTGTGTGTGTGTGTTTTTTTTTTTTTTTGTTTTTTTTAATGTGTTTAATTAAATTTTGTTAACGTATGTAGTATTTAATTCCATTTGTTTATCTATGTATTGTATTAAAAAAAAAAAAATAAAAAAACACACACACACACACACACACACACATGAACATATAAATAAATAAAAACTAATACAAATGAACACGTATTAACAGTGCGTGTGTTTTTATTGGCTAAACTGGCAATATGACCATCCCCAAGTACAACAATATATATATATATATATAATTTATATATTATTTATATTATTATATGATCGAACTTTATTACATGATCGAACATCTTTCTCTAAGTAAGTTTTATCTTAATAATTGATTTGCGCACTCTATTACTATTACTATTACTTCCTTGTCTCTCTCTCTCTCTCTCTCTCTTGTTCTTCATCCTTTCTGTTTTTCTCTCCCACCTTTTCCCTATTCTTCTCTCCCTCCTCCTCCTTGACCCTCTCGTCGCTGACATGTGACGAAAGGGATTCTTTATTTCTATCCGCTGGCTTCTTATAGAGAAGACGTGATTTTTCTGTCTCTTGTCTCTTCTCACATTCACGTCTACTAGCGTTCAAAAAATAATACTTTTTCTATCGTCTTGGCTCAACAGCCCTCACCGTTTGTGTTTACTGTCTTGTTCTCACTGTCCTGTTCTTGTTAACACTTTCACCCTCTGCAAAAAATTCCAAATTTTATTTAATTTGCTTTGCGGGAAGGACTGTTCCAACGAAGTCGCGTATTGTCCTTGCCTTCGAAACGCGGAGTAGATGGAACAGGGACAACTGATGAAGGGAAATATTCTTTATGTTGCATGTCTCGTTTCTCTGTTCTTTTTTTTTTTTTTCGTTGCTCAAAAAAAAAGTTCGTTTTCTGTTTTCGTTTCTCATTGTGTTTAACGTTTTTTTTTGTGATGTCCTGTAGCCACATATATATATGTGTGTGTGTGTGTAGAATGTTAGAAGTGGTGTACATATACTATATATTCTTTTCTACTCTATGCACAAGGCCCGAAATTTTTGGGGAGGGGGCCAGTCGATTAGATCGACTCCAGTACGCAACTGTACTTAATTTATCGACCCCACGCTTGGAAAATGTTTCACTACAAAATCCAATGTAATCGGAATCTACACCATCTGAAGCGTATTTGTAGAAAATTTCATGAAAAATTATCCATTTTTCTGGAAGCTATAAGGGAGCAAAGTTAGGTGGGCACAAATGTGTAGATACACACACATACACATAAAAGAAAAACAAATGAGATTAAAAAATCCTGGCAGATATCAATTAAGCGCTCAATATAAAAGAAAGAATATGGTTGAATTTCCAGCAAGTAGCTACCAGGAAATGTAAGTAGAATACAAATCCTAGGTAAATCCTTAATGCATGACAGGTAAATCCAAAAATCCTTTTGTAGAATTTCAAAAAATTCAGGGTATTTAACAATCAATTATATGTACAAAGAAATCATATTATTGGTTGTTTCTTCCTGGAGTAGAATTCCCTTTTGAAGGTACGTGTGTGTGTGTGTGTCCCCCTCCGAAAAATTCCTGGGACCGCGCCTGCTATCAATTATATAGACATGCACGCACGCATACGCGCGCACACACACACAGAGGGGCGCAGGCATGGTTGTTAAGAAGCTTGCCTTGCAACCACGAGGTTTCAGGTTCGGTCCCACTGTGTGACACCTTGAGCGAGTATGTTTTACAATAAACCCAGGCCGACCAATGCCTTGTGAGTGAATTTCGTAGACGGAGACTGTGTAGAAGCCTATCCTCAGTGTGTGTGTGTGTATTCGTGTATATGTGTGTGTACGTATGTCTGTCCACCGCTTGGAAACCGATGAAGATTTGTTTACTTCCCCGTACTTTAGTTCGAGTAAACAACAGAATAAGTACCAAATTAAAGAAACAAAGTACAGGGTCGATTTGTTTGATTCCTTCGAGGCGGTGCCCCAGCATGGCCGCACTCCAATGGCAGAAGATCTTCTTTAATCCTCTCTTTCTCATCTCGTTCTCCCGTTTCTTTCTTCTTCCTACCTTAACGTATCTCTCTCTCCTTTCTCTCTCTCTCAATCTCACTCATTTTTTCCTTCTTGCCCCTTTTTGGCTTCTTTGCATGTTTTCCTTCTCTTACGTAAGTCTTTTTTCTTCCTCTACACCTTTCGTTCCGTTCGTTCGTTCTCATCACCTTTTACTATTCATTGTCTTTCCTTTATACTTTCATTCTTTCTCGCTGATTCTTGTCTGTCTTCCTTCATTCGCTTTGTCATTATTTTCCCCCCTTTTTATCACTTTCACGTGCATACAGAGATAGATAGATAGATAGATAGATAGATAGATAGATAGATAGATAGATAGATAGATAGATAGATAGACAGACAGAGAGAGAGAGAGAGAACACGCATAGACATACAGACACAACGTTCACGCGCACAAAATACGCATGCATACAAGCACATACTCACACTCAAAACACACGCATACACAGAAACCCAACCATATGCGCACACACACGGAAACACGTATATACACACGCATTCACACAACATACACACACAGACACGCACACATACATACGCACGCACACACACAATACAGGCGCATGTATTACAATCTCTGCCTGTCTTTCTCACTCTATCATTCACCCTCTCTATTTTCCCTCTTCTCTCACCCCACTCCTCTCTTCAACAGACGTGAGGGCTTCAGCTAGACTGCAACCAGAACACAGAAACACTCACACAGTTCTCTTCTATCTACACCTATAATAAGACAAGAACGAAATACTGCAAGCATCATTTTCTCGTTTACTCTTGCAGTGGAAAGACAAGACAATCCTAAAACCACAATCGTAAAAAGAAACCCTTAAAAAAACACACACACACGAAAGAAAACAACAAAATCACGATGTATATAGATACAAGGTTTGGAAACCTGAACGAAAGGTCCTAATTAAGGACCTGAGACCAAAAAATATATTTAATGTATACATATAAACGTGATTTGATATAACGAATGCAACAGATAGATAAATAGATAGATAGATAGATAGAATGACAGAGAAAGCGAGTAGTTTCTAGGGATACCATACCTGAAAGTCTAAAAGGTAGGTAAGTACACACCTCGTTTTATTCTTCTGTCTAGTTTCTCTTTCCGTCCAGTTTCTCTTGTTCTTTCTGTCTTTCTACCGTTCGTTCCCTCATCTTTTAATAGCTCGTTCTATCTTTCATTCACTCATTCCTTCTTTCAGAAACCTCAGTCACACGGTCATCGCTCGTTTTGCCATTTCATCTATCTATCTATCTATCTATCTATCTATATTTGTTTCTGTCTACACATACACACACACGTATGCATGTTTGCATATGTGTGTGTGCAACTGTCTGTCTGTCTGTCTCTCTCTCTCTTTCTCTCTCTCTCTCTCTCTCTCTCTCTCTCTCTCTCTCTCTCTCTCTCTCTCTCTCTCTCTCTCTCTCTCCCCACACACACTGTGAAAAGAAGGGAATATGCTGTAATCCAATACAAAATTTGTTTCTTCCAATTTTTTCGTTTCTGATCTTCGGACGATCGAATCGAAGATCGAAAAGAGAAACTCGGAGTACCAATTTTTGATGGTCTCACATTTCTAGATACGAGTTAGACACACAAGTGCGTGCGCGGTTTCCTCTGTGTGTGTGTGTCCGTCCGTATATACAATTTATATATCCAAATAAAATTAAATATATACATGAAAGTATACGTACGCATATAGACATACACACATAAGCATACAGGCGTATGCATACATTTACTCACACGCATACACGCGCGCGAACACATACATATACACATTCACACATCTAGCCATTCATATATTCATACGGATACACACGTATACATATGCACAGACATACACAAATTTGCATATATCTATACGTGTGTGCGCTCTCGCACATGCATGCTCACGCACAGAGATTTACACGTTTATATAATATATATATATACATGATTTAATTGAAATGTATACATTTTTCAAAACTTATGCAAATGCCGTCATCTGTCTGTCTGACATACGCGATTTTCTGTGAGATTATTAACCTGCTAGAAAGAACAGCAAAATCTGGCTCAAATCAAGAATTCTATTGTCGTCAACGTGTTAAATAATGTTGTCAGACTTCTTGCTAAAAAGACTGGTTGGTTACAAATGGAATGTCACAGAAATAATCCATTGACTGAAAAAACAACTATAATTATATTCAATAAAGAAAAAAGAAAAAAAGAAGCTTTTTATGTAGTTGCACAGTCTGCTAGAAATAGCAGCCAAATTTTCTTCAAATCACATTGTAATGTCTGTAAACGAAGAGATACATTGAACAATGTAGGCTTTAATACTGGACTGGACTGCTCAATCAAAGCTGATATGGAGCTTAGAAACAACAACTATAATTCTCTTTCTTTCTTCCTTTCTTTCTTTCCTTTCTTTCTCCCCCTCTTTCTCTTTCTTTCTCTCTCTCTCTGCTGGCGTCACATAAAATTTCGTCCAGTACACTCTGTAACATAATTGGCATTAAGAAGGGCATCTACCAGTGGTAACCATGCCAAAGTAGACATTGGGCTCGCCCAGTCCTCTGGCCTGCAGGCTCCTCCCTGCCAGAACAGAAAACAGACGTTAAATGACGATGATGATGATAAAGATAATGACAAGATATATCATCGTAGTCGACGTCATCGTCGTCGTCATCATTGTCACTTTAAAGTCCACCTTTCCATGCTTGCATGGGTCGGATGAAATTTGTTGAGGTGAATTTTCTATGGCTAGAAGCCCTTCCTATCATTAACCCTCACCTGTTTCCAAGTAAGGTGATTTCCCCCACCCCAACCTCATGACTGAACGTGCTTTTACGGAAGATTGGAAACAAAGGACACTGCTTGCATAACGGTGACACTCGTTTACAACTATCACAGAATGTCAAGGCAAAGAGACAGTTACATATGTACACTCACACTTTGGTATGTCTTCTGGTACAGCCTCTGACTGACCAAAGCCCTGTGAATGGATTTGGTTGATGGAAACTGAAAGAAGCCTGTCAAATATATGTATATATGTGTGTGTGTGTGTGTGTGTGTGTGTGTTGAGTGTTTGACCCCCACCACTGCTTAACAACTGGTGTTTGCATGCTTATGTCCCCGTAACTTAATGGTTTGGCAAAAGAGACTGATAGAATAAGTACCAGACTTTGAAAAGAAAGAATACGTGCTGGAATCAATTCATTCCACTAAAATTCTTCAAGGTGATGCCCCAGCATGGCCACAGTTTAATGGCTGAAACAGGTAACAGATAAAAGAAAAATAATATATGATTGACCACTAGCGGCACTGGCATTGGCCACACTCAAATGGTACTTTTTACATGTCACTGGCAGAGGTGCCAGTCAGGTGGCACTGGCATCGACCACGCTTGAATGGTGCTTTTTACATGTCACCGGCACGGGTGCTAGTCAAGCGGCACTGGCATTGGCCACGCTCAAATGGTGTTATTTATGTGCCAGTCAGGTGGCACTGGCGTCGGCCACACTCAAATGGTGCTTTGGTGCCAGTTAGGCGGCACTGGCATCATCCACGACTACACTTTCACCTGGCTCAACAGGTGTTCTACATAACATCATATATGGAAAGATGTGATAATGATCCTATCGACCGTTCACTTCCTCTGATGTTAAGACATAAGATTGTTATTACCCATTTCCATATATTATGGCTTATATTACATAACATTTGTATGAAAGATATAGAACACAAAATACAGCTTGTTTATGAAAATAACTGTAATGTCAATTTGACTCTTCTCTTTACTGCTTTTAAACTATTACATGTGTGTGTGTGTGTGTGTTCATGTGTATTTATATATATATGTGTGCACAAATCTGCACATACACACACACCGTTTATTCCTTCGTCATTTCATTTTCTAATTACTGCTCTATATTTGACTAACACTTTGTTCTGAAACATATATTGAGTTCTACACCAGGTCATTACCCTTACAATGTCTAAGACAAATATGCATGTGTGTGTGCGTGCATACACACATACATAAATATAGTTATACATATATATATTACTGTCATGCATGTGTGTATGTGTGGGTAGGCAGGGTTGCTTTCATGTAAGAAAAAAATTAGCTTCAAGAAATAAGTCTAAGTGGCCAGTGGCACGAATGTGGACAATAAAGATGATTAATGGTACACTGGACACCATGCGAGATAAATTCATGATTTATTGAAGCTAACCTCCCTTCTGACATGAATAAATAATTTCAATTAAGAAAGAATTCATTTTGTATGGCATTATATATATGTATATATATATATGTATGTATGTCATTATTCAGTTTTCATTCTTGCTAATAAAGGGTTGGTTTCTAACCCTAGATCCAAGGCTCCTTTATAGGAATTTCAACAACGTCAACAGGCTACGTATGTATGTATGTATGGATGGATGGATGTATGTTTTTTGCATGTATGTATATATGTTTGTATGTATGTTTGTTTGTATGTATGTGTGTTTTTTTTGCATGCATTTATGTATGTATGTATGTATGTATTTGGAATAGGTGTTGGTGTGTAGTAACAAGTTTGCTTCTCATCCACATGGTTTTGAGTTCAGTCCCACGGCATGGCACCTTGGGCAAATGTCTTCTACTATAGCCTCGGGATGTTCTTTGCCCTCCCTTCAGTGACCGTCACATTTCCAAGTTTGCTGACATTCCTTGCCCCCCCCCCCACGGTCCCCTGATTTGTCCATGTGTGATTATTTCTTGTGGGGATACCTTAACGCATGTGTGTATATGCATTTGGTAGATGGGAACTGAAAGAAGCTCATGGATTTGGTAGATGAGAACTGAAAGAAGCCCATTCTGTGTGTGTTATGTATCTATGTGTGTGTGTGTGTGTGTGAATAGCATTTATAATGAGTTAATGGAAAGAACAACCAGAATTTATTCTGTAATTCACTACAGAAGTGTATTGTCGTTTCAACTCACCTGTCTGGTTTTAAGCTTTTGTTCTTTATAATGAAACACTTTGTCTTGACATTCACCTGTCTTGTCCTTCAGACATTAATATGCACAAACATATACACATGTATAGACACATGTACACATACATCACGCATGCTTGCTGAGACACACACATTCACATATATATATATATATATATATGTATATATGTGCATATATGTACACACACATGTATGTATGCATGTATGTATCTAATATATATATATATATACTGTCTACTTTGCAGAGTGGTTGGTGTTAGGAAGGGCATCCAGCCATAAAAACCCTGTCAAAAGAGACACAGTAGCCTAGGGTAGTCTTCTACCTGGCCGGCTCCTGTCAACCATCTTATCCAACCCATGCATGCATGGAAGACGGACATTAAACGATGATGGTATTTATATATATATATTACATATATAAACATAGTGGCTACTACTAACTTCAGGCCTCAACAGACTGAGACGATGCTCTTGAAGCCGAGAATTTGAATTTATGGAGATAATATTTACCGGTTTCAAGGTCTGTTGACCACTCCTCAGAGAAGATGTTACTAGTTTTCTTTCCTCTATTGGCAACATAAATCAGCTGTTTATTTCAATGCTATTCATTGGGCAATGACCCCAGGTACATCTCTGATGCACGGTCAATATGCAGTGAAATGGTCCATCAAGAAACTCCCTTTTTTTCTACACATCAATAGTACAAAAAGTGTTGGTTTGTCATGTTTAAATTTATTTCTGTTCTAATTAATGCTGTGTTGTTTATAAATAGACTTATAACATACATATTTGCGTAAAAGTAGATATTTTTAAGAGCGATATACTGTAAAGGTAGATATTTTCAGAGCGAAATGACTGCTGCTGAGATGTCGACAGCACCCCTCCACCCACTCACCCACGTATTCAATTACCTCCCCTTCCCACAGAACAATTGTTTCCCCTGCATCCTCCTCGGTGCATTCATCAACCCTACCCATCTCTTTACTGTACCTACTCACCCATCTCTTCATCCGTTGAGTGTAGTGATTGCGAAGCTGTGAAGCTGTGAAACTGTGAATGCGTATGTGTAGAGGAGGTAGAAGAGAAGCAACATTGACACTGATAACAAGCATGGATTAATTGCTTGCTACTTGTGTGTGTGTGTGTGTGTGTGTGTGTGTGTGTGTGTGCACATATATACATGCTGTATTTTATAGCGTAAAAAGACACACAGGTGTATTAGATGTGCTCCAGTTTCAATGGCGCATGTTCACAAAATCCTGTCAAAACAACAAAATTAGTTTTATGGAAGGCCCAATTTCACACAAAGGGCCCCAGGGGTGGGGGTTGTTTTGAAGGAATTTTTTGGGGAAAGAGAAGTGGAAAAGTGGATCTTATATACCTTCAAAAACAATATGTGTATGCACATACGTATATATGTACATATATATATATATATATATATATATATATATATATATATATACACACACACACACATGTATATACATACATATAGATATATATATACATATATATATATGTGTGTGTGTGTATGTATATGTATATATATTATAAATATTGCATACATGTGTTTGTGCATGAGTGCTTATATATATATATATATATATATATATATATATATATATGTATATGAATATATATATATATATATATATATATATATATATATATATATATATATAAAATGTTTACTTTTTTTTCCCTTTTTTTTGTTTTAATCATCATATATCCAGCTATGCTGGAGTATCTATGCATATACACTGTTATCCAGTATATCCTTCTGTTTTACACACACACACACACACATGTACACACACACACATTGTACATGAGCACATGCATACACACACACAAATTACACACGAGCACATGCACACACACACACACACACACACATATATTCTTGTTCATCCATAAAACTATATTCTATTATTCTTTTAATGGCTTTCAGCCACGGGACTGTTGCTATATCTGGGTATCACATCCAAAGCTTTTAGTCAGTCATACTAACCCAAGGACATATATTTCAGTTCAGTACATATATTACAGATCTCTGTTTATCGATTGGCCTTGTGGTTAGGGTGTAGTGCTCAGTCATGAGATTATGGGTTCGATTCCCTGACCAGTCGGTTGGCATGTTTTGAGGAAAACACTTCATTTTGCATTGCTCTGGTGCTGTGTGCTGACTGACATGTCAAAGAATAGACCCGTTTCCACTGCATGTTGTCAAAGGTGACTAAAAGATTTTCAGGTAGAATTTACACTGTGACCTCGTAAAACCCTCACCAGCAACGAATACCCAAACAGACCCTTTGATCAGACCGACTGGAACCCATGTCATGCTCTGGGTGTTCCGGTAGGTTAAGAGTGAGAGGCAGAGGTCCAAAGGCTGATTGTGAGTACATACGCACTTGAAATAATTAAGAAAACAACATGGTACATGTTAAGCTATCATAAATCCCACCTGGCTGTGCTTTATGGAGCGCTACATATTGATTGGTTGACATCTTGCGTCTGAAAAGCTTTTTCATTTATTCTAAAAACTGGTATTCCATCAGTTACAATGATTTACAGTTCCAGCTGATCCAATCAACTGAATGACCTGCTCATGGAAATAGCATGCAAGGGGCTGAGTATTCCACAGACACGTGTACCCTTATCATAGTTCTCTGGGAGATTCAGTGTGACACAGAATCTGACAAGGCTGGCTCTTTGAAATACATGTGTGTGTGTATTTATAATAGGCACAGGAGTTGTTATGTGGTAAGAAGTTTGTTTCTCAACCACATGGTTCCGGGTTTAGTCCCACTGTGTGGCATCTTGGGCAAGTGTTTTCTACTATAGCCTCAGGCCGACCAAAGCCTTGTGAGTGGATTTGGTAGACGGAGAATGAAAGAAGCCTGTCATATATATATATATATATATATATACTAGCAGTATAACCCGACGTTGTCCGGGTGTGATTTATTATGCCATCTACGCTAAGTCTTGCTAGCTGAAAATCAACTTAAAAAGAAATCCTTACAAAGAAAAAACCCTTATGATGTAAATATGTTCATAATTCAAATGACGATGAAATGAATAGGGCAAGTCTGAAGGCTATTTTGCGTAACATTATTAAGCGTATGTAAATTTCATCCGTCTAATTGGCTATACAACTTTTTGCGCTTCCCTGATTATACAATGCCAAACACCATGCCAAGTTAGTAAATTGTAAGAGCGATAAAAGTGCGATTGGATGACGCAGTCTTACCATGAATGAATCCCTCTTGTACCTTTCTAGTGAACGTTTCTGTTGGATGCCTTCATTTTGTGCTGCCCTGGATAGACAATGCAAAACGTTTTAAATT
Organism: Octopus bimaculoides; assembly: GCF_046866305.1. NCBI lineage: Eukaryota > Metazoa > Mollusca > Cephalopoda > Octopoda > Octopodidae > Octopus > Octopus bimaculoides. The sequence goes on along the minus strand of NC_142949.1, from coordinate 36,241,382 downwards.
GACACAACAGATGTAATCGAAAAGGCCATTTTAAAAAAAAATTTTAATCTTTGCTAAATTGCTTACCTCCATACGACCAATCTTTGGAAGATATAGTGTGTGTTGACACTTGTGGCGACTTATAAGGACTGATTGAATGCAGCATTAATTGTATCAGTGGAGTCTGTAATAACGCCTGAATGGAAAACTTGATGCTTTGGTATGACATTTTTTAAATAGATTAGTGGATGTCTTATTGAAACTTACAATGATAATGTTCTCTCACTATAAGTTTTGGCTTAATTGCACAAGACCTCCTTGTATACAATGTTTTTTGTTTTTCCACATGGAATGTAAGTAAAAAGATTGTCTTTACTTCCTACTCTAGAGCATCCTACGTAGAGTTGCCCATGGGAGAAGCAGGACTCTGCCAAGTGCAGTCCAGCTACTGACAGTGTTTGCCCCTGGGACTTGTTGATGGACATGGCAAAACTGATGCGTAGCGGGAATTGAAGTCGCCGAAATTGGAAAGGGATGTCAGCATCAGATGGAGTAAGTGGAATCATCGGTATGAAGACATCCTCTCCTTTTCTACATCCAGAAATGATGGTAGCTTCGATGACGTGCTGCATGGCAGACTTAATGACAAGACGCGTACCATTGCAGAGTTTTAGAGGGCTTAGATTCCTCAGAAGCATAACTGGAGTTCCAACTTTCACTGACAATATATGAGGGGGCAATCTTGGTGGTTCCAGTGAATTAAGAAATTCAACGGGATAGTTGACTGCCTGATTTGTGTCAGGGATCGAATCAATTGATTTGTAGACATGAAGCCTACCAGGAATGACTTGCACCAGTTGTTGGTTGATGGCATTAACCATGCTGTTTTTTGGAACTAAAATAGCTCTTTCGCATAACCAATTAAGGTCCTGGTAGTTTTCATGCAGACGGGGAAATACTTTTCCTTTTAGTTCTTCGAGGGTGTTGACATTTGTTGAAATCGAGCACAGCGTAGTTTCTCCATCATCACTGAGAAATGAATTTCCATCCCCCAGTGACAAAAGGTTCGCTGCAAATTCTGCTGCCTGTTGGTCGCTATGCAGTCTGGCTCGCATATTCATTGTAAGGGTCAGCGTTGTTATGCTTTGCCATAATGAAGACGACTTGAGGCACGCACTAACTTCGTCTGCCCTGGTTCCTTTAGGAATAACTGGTAGAGTCTGCCGAAAGTCACCAGAAAGTAGAATCGTAACACCCCCCATTGTAGTTGAGCAATCTCTGAGATCTTGTAGTGTAGCGTTGAGGGCTTCAAGAGCATGCCTATGTGCCATGGTGCATTCGTCCCACACAATGAGTTGACACTTCCGTAAAAGCAGACCCTTGTCTGACGTTTTGCTTATGTTGCAAGAGGGCTTGTCACATTTAGCCAAGTTAAAAGGTAGCTTGAAGGCCGAATGTGCTGTCCTACCACCGGGTAACAGAGTTGCAGCTATTCCGGAAGATGCCACCGCTATTGCGATAATTTTCCGCAGTCACACTTTTGCAAGAAGAAGCTTTGTTAAAAAGGTTTTTCCTGTCCCTCCCGGTGCATCTAGGATTATCTAAGATTGTGCATACGATATGCTGTTGTTCAGGAAAAAGTTTGAACTCATTTCGCATATGTACTTTGTAAGGGCATGTGCGTCATAGGAAGTTTCTCGAATTAGCTCATTACTCAGAGAATTAGTTCCTTCTCGAAAGGGTTCTCGAAGCCCGTAAGTTGTCAAGGTACCTCCACCTATGCAAGAAATCCTGTTTTCAAGTGCAATCAAGGTACAGTTATAGACAGCATCATTTGCAGAATGAAGGGTGGGGAACTGCTGTTTGGCTTGGTGGTAGAAGTCTTCTGCAAGGGCATCTCTATACTTCATCCATAGGGATAGGGGGTCTGCTATCTCACAAATATGAAGGAGAATTGCAAAAAGGTCTCTGAGGCTTTGAGGAGACCTGGAAAGGGCAGCTTCCGCGAGAATAGCATCCCACTGTGCACTGTCTTCTAAAAGTCCGTATTTTAAGCATGCCTCCCTGAATGTTCCAGTCAGTTACTGTGAACCAAATTTCACTCTTTGGTTGAATTGAGATTGTTGTAAACTACTCCAGTCCAAGGTGCCATGTAGTAGGATTGAACCCTCAAAACTGCATAGCTATGAAGCATACTCCTTAACCATTCATCCACGCCTATTGTGTAATTCCATAAAATAGCATCACAAGATATATTACATAATCTCAGACTGAAGACTCTGCACATTCACTGTCAAGACACCAAACCAAATGGGTTTGTGTTTTTTACATATAAAATAATATATATTACACAATATAATATAAACCTTTGAACTTACAGAACGATTAATTTCAATTTATCAATACTAATCAATAATTGTTTTAGGAATAATACAGAGATGGACAAGAAATAGCAAACTAAGAAAAAAAAAATGGACAGAGAGAGAGAGAGAGATAAAGAGGTAGATTGATAGATAGCTAGTAGAATGAGAGAGAGAGAGAGAGACATAGAAAGGGGTAGAAGGAAGGGGGATAAGAAAGCGTGTGTAAAATGTGCAGCAGTAATTATAGAGTTATTGATGTTTTCTTTGTCTTTATTGTTTCTCCATTTCCCAAGTGGACATCCAGCACTTAATGGAAACAGTGTTTCACATACAGCAGTGTGTTTCACAGGCAAATGGTGTGGCAACAATGGAGGAGAGTAACAGAGTGCACAGCGAGTGTTGCTTGTAATCAAGACCATTTTCTCTCTATCTCCTTTCCCTCACACACACACACACACACATACACCGCATATATATATATATATATATATATATATATATATATATATATATATATATATATATACACACATGCACACAGACATATGTATATATGACTATGTGGTAAGTAGCTTGCTTACTAACCACATGCTTCTGGATTCAGTCCCACTGCATGGCAACTTGGGCAAGTGTCTTCTACTATAGCCTCGGGCCAACCAAAGCCTTGTGAGTGGATTTGGTAGATGGAAACTGAAAGAAGCCCGTTATATATATATATATATATATATATATATATATATATATATATATATATATATATATAGATATATATATATATATATATATATATAAACAAATAGTAAATGAGTATATGCATATATACGTACAGGTATGTGCATACCGACATCCACCTGTATGTATAGGTGCATATCTGGGTACAGGACATTGCAAACAAACGTAGACGAGAACACACGAGCCACATAGAGAACATTCTATATATATATACATATATATATAGTATATTGCCACTTAAATGTGGCTGACCCCTAGGGGTGGATGTTACTGTTGCTGTTAGCCCCAGGAGGACATCTCCTCCAGCTGGCTTATCGACACACTTCTGTGTCCTGTTTGTTTTGCCAAGGGAAGTTATCCCTCTCGTCCCTTGGCAAAACAAACAGGACACAGAAGTGTGTCGATAAGCCAGCTGGAGGAGATGTCCTCCTGGGGCTAAAAGCAACAGTAACATCCACCCCTAGGGGTCAGCCACATTTAAGTGGCAATATACTTCACTTTATCGTGCAGTTACTGTTAATACCTCATTTAGAGAATTAACATATATATATATATATATATATATATATATATATATATATATATATATATATATATGTAATATATATTTTTATATATGATCAGCAAAGATACTTATAAGAACTTGGAATATAAACAGAGTGCAACCTCAGCGCTACAATGTAATAGTTATTCTCTACTTCTGTATTAGCTGTCTTCTATAATTGTACAGCTTCTCTTTTTCTGTGCTAAAGCACTATATCAGATCCATTATTTGTTTACTTAGTGGAAATTAACTTCCATGTAGATGGAAATGCTCCATCATTGTTTCCTGTGATGAAACATATGTAATCTGTTCAATGAGAGATGTATTTTCTATATTTAACCTCAGCTGTCTTTTGTATGAATAACATTGTCTGTTATTTTAGCAACAACATCATACCACATTAGAAGAAAGTACTTTAATGACATTTTGTGTGGAGTTGCTGATCACATGTTTAATATCTTCTGTGTAATAATAACTGACATTTTCAGTTAAGTCTTGGAGGTTTTTGAGCTTCACAGGCTCTTTTGTTCATTAGATGTTTTGCATCTGTTTTTTCTCTCTTGGTTTACCAAAAAAATCATAACATTCAAAATGTGGTGTGTTGTAACAGTTACAAGTCCAGGAGAAGCTATGCTTCCTGTTAATGTTTGAAGAATCGTTAGCACACCAGGTAAAATGCTTAGCAGTATTTCATTCACCTTACATTCTGAGTTCAAATTCTGCCAAGGTCAACTTTGCCTTTCTTTCTTTTGGGGTCGATAAAAGAAGTATCTGGGATCGGTGTAGTCGACTGATCCTTTCCCCCAAGTATCCTTGTCCTGTGTCAAAATTTCAAACCAATGTTACAATCTTTCTCATGTTTATGGGAAAACATACTCGGGTCTCACCTTTTTTTTCTTTTTTTTTTATGCAGCCCTTCCTTTTCTGTTTGTTCAATTTTTAGTTCTGCAACTTTGATTTCAAGTAGTACCATTTTGTGTGGTAAGTAGCTTGCTTACCAACCACATGGTTCCGGGTTCAGTCCCATTGTGTGGCACCTTGGGCAAGTGTCTTCTACTATAGCCTCGGGCCAACCAAAACCTTGTGAGTGGATTTGGTAGACGGAAACTGAAAGAAGCCTGTCGTATATATATATGTGTGTGTGTGTGTGTGTGTATATGTTTGTGCGTCTGTGTTTGTCCCTCCAACATCGCTTGACAACCGATGCTGGTGTGTTTACGTCCCCATAACTTAGCAGTTCGGCAAAAGAAACTGATAGAATAAGTACTAGGCTTACAAAGAATAAGTCCTGGGGTCAATTTGCTCGACTAAAGGTGGTGCTCCAGCATGGCCGCCGTCAAATGAATGAAACAAGTATGAAAAAAAAGAAGGTGGTGGTGGTGGTTTTTCACTTGCAGTATACTTATATTCTTTTCAAAATTTGGCGACACACCTGAACTAAAAATATAATTAAAAGCATCGGGGAAAAAAAAATTCTATTCATGTTGCAACTGCGACACGCCTAGCGTCGTCTCGTGGCACACCAATGAGTTGCAGCATACCGGTTGTGGAGCACTGGTATAGATTGAAAATATATAAATTGTATAAACACTCACACGACAGACATACGTCCGTACGCCTACCGCACTTCCAGTACGCTGTATAAGTATATTCATAAACATGTCGTTATATACAGACGCACTCCATACACATTAATACACACTGTACAAATAGCACTCAAAGAATATAATATTTGAGGTTACAGACTACCCATTGATGAAAAAGATTAGGTCTGCTGATGAAGAGAGTATGGTGGTGGTGGTGGTGGGGAGTTTCTGGTAGTTACTGGAGTAGTGGTGGTGGTGGTGGATTTGTAGTAATTGCATTACTGATAGTTGTGGTAGTACATTGTTGTTGGTAATGGTGCTGTTGATTGTGGTGGCCCAGTGTGGGCGATAGTAGTAGTAGTAGTAGTAGTACGAGTAGTAGTAGTAGTAGTAGTAGTAGAACTATTGGTGACGGTAGTTGTAGTATTGTATTGGCAGTGGTAGTGGTAGTAGTAGAGGTGGTGATAGTGGAGGTGGTAGTAGTGGTGGGGGGTGGAATTATTGGCGACAATAGTAGTGGTATTGTATTGGTAGTAGTAGGTGTTAGCTGTGGTTGTAGTTACTGTGATAGTGGTCATAGCTATCGTAGTTGCAGTGGTGGTGACAGTTGTGGATTGTTGTTGTGGTGGTGGTGGTGGTAATAATAGTGTGTTGTATTGGTAGTGGCAGTTGTAGTAGTAACAGTAGTAGTGGCGGTAGTCGTAGTAGTGGTGATGGTAGTACAAAAAGTGGACTGTAGTAGCGGTGGTAGTAGGTGTGGTAGCAATGGTGATGGTAGCACCAAAGGTGTGTCGTAGTAGGTGTGGCTGCAATGGTAGTGGTGAGTAGCACTAATGATATGTTGTAGTGGCGGTTGTAGTCGTGTGGTGGCAGTAGTGGTGATGGTAGTAGTACTAGTGGTGGGTTGCAGTGGCGGTAGTAGTAGGTGTGTGGTAAGTGTCGGTTGCAGTGAAAGTGACAGTGGTGGCGGGAGAGTTGTAGTGGCGGTGATAGTAAGGATATTAATAATAGTGTTGTTTCAGAGTTGATATGACTGAAGCGTTCCAGTCGTGACCACCCCTCCTAGACAACGCTATGAAAACGAGGGTTTATCCGAGGCGTTGTTATGAAACGAAACGTGACCTTTATCTAAGGTGGTAAGGAAACATTTGAAGGTGATTTAACTTTTATTTCTAGTATTTCTAGCGATCTCATATTAATGGCTCCTTCATTGGCTCGTAGTAGTTTTGTTTAGCCCCAGGTCGGCTGTCATCGAGCCGACCTATGGTGAAAGGCAATCTAGTTATGACCGTTCCATCCTTGTCTTTGATTTTGTTTTTATTTTTAAGTATTGTGGAGTCCGGTTTTACATTAAAAATCATGTCTTTATTTTTTTAAAGATGCTAGGTTGTAATTTGAGAGAGATTTGGCTGCTATATCTAGCAGATCGGTAAACCGTACAGTTCTTACTATTCACCTTGTGATCCGCAAATTGTTTCATGTCCAACATGTGGGAGGGAGACAAACGCATTTATACACACACACACACTCAAATATATATATGTTACACATGGACACTCACACAAAGATTCATTATCGATCCTAGTTATTCATTAAAACATCCCGTCTCCCACTTTCTCTATTTCTATACCTCTATCTTTCCCTCTTTCTATGTTTCTTCTACTTTCTCCCTCCACCCTGCTATTTCTAATGTATTCCCTCCCCCTTCTACTTTTACCTTCTCTTACTTTCCATCTCTCCCTCACTCTTTTTCTCCCTCTCTCTCGTTTATACTTACTTTTCTCCCACCTCCACTTTCATCTTCCTTTTCATATCAGTCTTCCTCTCTCTCTCTCTTTTCCACACCTCTCTTATTCATATTTAGTCTTTCTTTTACTCTACTATTTCTACCTTTCTTTTCCCTCTCTCTATACAAACACATACTTTCTTTCCTTCTGTATCTTTTTCATTTTCTCATCTCTTAATAAGTATATATATGTACACACACACACGTGTCTCTCTCTCACTCTCTCTCTCTCATTCATATTCGCGCTGTTTCCCTCTGCTTCTAACTCCCTGTTTCTTTCCCCCTTCCCACCTTTACCTATCTAAATATCTGTCTATCTATCAATCTCTCTATCTAAAAATTAATTAAATCTACCTATCTGTCTGTCTCTATTTTTACATTCTATTTCGACCTTTCACCGTTGGAAGGTGTCAGAAAAAATCAACAGAAATCCGACGTAAACTATCTGTATGTGTTTATGTAACCATGTGTGTTTGTCCGTCTGTCTGAATGTATATATTTATAATATACGCATGTACAGTAGTGTTTACATATTCGAGTGTTTCAATGTGGGAGTACCTGTCTCCGTCTTGTACATGAATGTATAATTAAGGGTGTGTTTGAATATGCGTGTAGTTAACGAAATGAATGCCAGTGTATGTGAGTTGTGTGTGTGTGTGTAGGTGTGAGTTTGTCACGTGTGTATGTTGTGGGGAGGGGTACTTACTATAGTGTGTGTATGTATGCGCGTGTGTGAGGGTAAAACTTGGTATAATGATAAAAGAAAGGAACCAGTAGCATTATTTACCGAAATTCTTCGAAATATCCGTAAATAGCTTTCTGGAATACTGAAAACGCACAGAAGTGTGTGTCAGTGTGGAGATGGTGGTGGTGGTGGGGTGGAATGTGTTTGTGAGGGCGCGCGCGTGTGTGTTGTAATAATGATATTTGTGTGTTTCTATATCCAATATGATTGTAGATATATGTGTGTGTTTATGTTTCATTCAGTATATTGAAGCTGTTTGTATTGTACTGTAGAAATTGTTTCAGTGTATTTATATAATGATTAAGAGAATTACGGGAGCGTTGGACAAAATGCCTTGAATTGTTTGTCCTGGTTCTTTATGCAGTGAGTTCAGATCCCGCCAAGGTCGGCCTTATCTTTCACCCTTTCGCGGCCGATGGTGGTGCATTGGCGGAATTGTCCACATTTATACTCGTGATCAACTCGGACCAACAGAGGTCATACATACATGCATAGGGTGTGTGTGTTTTCAGGTTTGTTTTTATGTCGAGTTAGAATCCTTTTAACTATAGGCACAAGGCCTGAAATTTTGGGGAATGGAAGAGGCCAGTCGATTACATCGACATCGGTACGCAACTCGTACTTACTTCATCGAGTTTGAAAAGATCGAAGGCAAAGTCGACCTTGGCGGAATTTGAACTTAAAACGTAATATCGGAAGAAATGCCGCTAATCATTTTGTCCGGCGTGTTAATGATTTTGCCTGCAGAATGTCCAGCTACAATAAATACAATCTTACATTAAACTAAAGGAGTACTCAATACTTTTTATAAGGTACATGTTTATTACATTTTGTGAAGAAGACTGGTGACAGTGACTTCGAAGTTATGACACCATTGGACTGATGGAGACTAGCAGGCCAAAACTTCGAAGTCACTGGTACACTTGTAAAAGTACAATACATTTATTAATTATTGGCGACAGAAGCAGTATTAATTTTGATTGCTAATCTTTAGATCCAACTAAACACGAATGTCTTGTTAGAACAGCAAATACTGAATTATCAGCCTTTAGAAACCGTCTCATATAGACACCTGGTGCATAAAACCACACAGATTGTAGCAGACGAAATTCGTCTGTCATGGGCGTCGGAATATGTGTGTGTGTGTATTATATATCCATCACGGCTGGTCTTACCAATCGGTTACATGCAAGAAATACAACGGAGTGTTAGGTAACAATCCGATTATATAACCTTATGCTCATCAGAGTTGACCGATATGGAATGAAATTGAAAGAAAGCGCCACGGATTACAGCATAAAGTGGAAGAATAATTTTTATAAGAAGATATTTACTTCCATATCGGCTCTGATGAGCATAAGGTTATATGATCGGATTGTTACCTGACACTCCATGTATTCCTTGCGCGAAACCGATTGGTAATATTAGTCGTGGTGGATATATGATACTACATATTTCGGATAATATACCCACTATATTGGTAGATATATGAGTGCATCTTTTCCATGACTTAGACGCCTTCCGCACGTATATATATTCCAACTCAGTGTTGCAAATGCAAACTTACAATATTGTCGGTGCAGCGGAAACACGTGTAGGTCATTATAATATGCTGTATATAACTATAAAATAAATTTTGTGGATGTACAAGTCTCCACACTTTTTATTATTATTTTTAGATCGGGTCGATTAGTCATCACCGGCGTTCCACCACGACCACACCATATTACCAGCAACAATGTTTCTATATATTCATTGTTTCTTTTCAAGACGGTTGGATGTTATTTAAGTGGAAATTTAGCTGCTATTTCTAGCTTGACGCGTGACTAACTAGACTACCTTCCCTCTTTACGCAGGCCGAACGGTAATTGATAACAGAATCATTAGGGGCATCGCATAAATTACATGATATTTTGGTTGCTTCGTTTTTTTCCCTACGTTCTGAGTTCAAATCCCGCTGAGGCAGACTTTGCTGCTTTCATCCTTCAGATATTCTGGGGTCGAGAAAATAAAATACCAGTAAAATATTATGGACAAGCTAATAAATTTTCGATCTTGTATTTGTGTTTCTAAAAAAAAATCAATATAACGTTCATGATTGTGTACGTATGTACATCACCTGCATGTTAATATAAAGCCTGAGTGCGTAGTTTGAGTGTGAGGTTGATGTTGAGTTCGTGTTAATAACGTTTGAGTGAAGTATAGGATTTTTTGGAATCTAAAATCGGGGTTTTTTTTGTGGTTATATGTTCGAGTGTGTTCGACGTGTCTCATTATAATGTGACAATTGCGTTTATATAATTAATGTCTTCGTGTGTTTACGTAATATGTTAGTGTGTGTGTGTACATGTGTTTGATTTTATGCATGCGTGTGTTTATAGAGCGCTTGTGTTAGAGTATTTATGAATTTGTGTAGCTACATGTGTTTGTGTGCGCGCACCTGTCTGTACGTGTATTCATATACTGTTTGTGCATTTGTATACGACACTTTTATGTGTTTGTGCCTCTGTTTAATTAATACTTGTGTTATTTTATAACACGTTGCTGTCTATAAAATGTTTGTGTATGTGTATAATATATAATATAAATGCGTTTGTTTGTGCTTAATGCTTGCGTGTGTTTATATAACGCGTTTATGTGTGCGTGTGTCTATATAATAATGTTTGTGTTTGCGTTTATATAACGCATTTGCATGTACCTTTCTATCGATCCTTTCTTATATAAGCACAAGCCCTGAAATTTAGGGCATGGCAGACTTATCGATTACATCAACCCCAGTGCTCGACTGACACTTATTTTATCAACCCCGAAAGATAAAAAAGGCTAAGTCAACCTTGACAGAACCTGTTCCTAGTAACGCAGTTGTCTTCAATGTTTTTTAATTGATTTTAAAAAATTTCTTCCGCTTTTTCATTTTTTTTTTCTTTCTTCGTTCACGTTTGTCATTGTCTTCGGTTTTGAATTTGTATTTTAATGTGATTTTATATTCTATATGTTCATGAGTGCGTGTACGTATGTATATGTTTGAATGTAAATATATGTATGTGTCTTTAGGTGCTTGTATGTATATTTGTATGTAAAGGTATTGATTAAAATTTTTTTTTAGACTGAATTGCTTGTTTATTCTTTGTATATATATATATATATATATATATGTATGTATATGCTTATTCGTGTGTATGTATGTATATTTGTGTATGTAAGTATATGTGTATACACAAACGCAAATACACATATACAGTACATATATACACACAAATATACATACACAGACACATAAACACATAAAACATACACCAAAAAAATACATAAAGAAGCGATTCAACTAAAAAAAAAAATTAAAAAGAAAGAAAGAAATTCTTTTAATGGAAATTACCAAAATAATACTTTCACTTTTCATGTACGGCTATCGAAAGATTGTCCCGATCTTAATTTTCATGGAATATATCGCAGCTAATAAAATAAAATTGTACACAAATACATTTTTTTATTTTTTATTTGAGTATGTTTACATGTTTCATTGATCATATACATACATACATATATATATATATAATGTCTAAATGTGTATTTATGTAATATTTGAATGGTTTTTTTTCGTGTTTGCGTATATATTATATACTATTTGAGAGTATGTATGTCTCTTTATATATTTGAATGTATTCAATGTTCTGGGCGTACATTTTTATATTGTTCGAGCGTGTGTTTATATTTCAGTGTATATAACAGCTTATATAACAGACTCTAATATAACGGTAACCTTTTTCGAGAAGCGAGTCGCATGAGACACATGGTCCATCATCAGGTGGGCCGCACACCTAAAAAAATTTCAAGGTAATTTTTCGTTAGGTGTGCCGTTCAGAAAATCCCGCGGGCTGCAGTTTGTCCATGATTTTATTAGATCGTGTCCAGTGTATGCGGCTTTGTGTGTTTTGGCTGGTGCGTCGGGTTCTTGAGCAAAACACTTCGTCTCACTTCGCTCTGAGATCACTTCGACACCAGACACGTGGTACACCGGGTCCCTGTTCAGGCAACGTCGATTTGATGGCAGGAGTGAACCATTTGGTCACTAGAAACAAGCCAATTTGTGCAGGTCATTCGGCAACAGCTGAACATTCATACGTTAAATTTGACGGGTGAGTCCATCATACACACTTGAGATGTGTATCCGTAGGTATGTGGGCGCATCATCATCGTCATTTAACGTCTGCTTTCCATGCTGGCATGGGTTGGACGGTTTGAGTGAGGACTGGCAAGCCAGGAGCCTGCACCAGGCTCCAGTCTGGTCTGGCAAGGTTTCTACAGCTGGATGCTCTTCCTAACACCCTTCCCAACCACTCCAAGAGTGCAGTGGGTGCTTTTTACGTGCCAAACACATGTAGACGTGGGGGCTCGTGGTTTGGGTGTTGCACACATGATCATAAGATTGTGGTTTCAATCCCTGAACTGGGCAATGCGTTGTTTTTCTTGAGCAAAACACTTCATTTCACGTTGCTCCAGTCCACTCAGCTGTGAACGGGTAACCTTGAGATAGATGGGCACTTCGTTCAAGGAGATTGTTGGCCAGCGTGTTCAACCAGGGTATGGGGTGGCATCATTCAAAAGCCACAACAATGCAAGGAAGTGCATTGTGACCAGCGGTGTACAACAACATCAGACACACAGTTTCTACCAAATTCACTCACACTACATTGGTCTGTCTGGGCTGTAATAGAAGACAATTGCCTAATGAGCTATGCAGTGAGACTGAACCCCAAACGACATGATTGCAATACAAACTTTTTAACTGCACAGCCAACACATCTATTCACCCATAGCTTCCAAATGAATTTTCTAGTAACTATCTGGAAGTTAAAATATATCTCATAAAGTTAGAAAATATATCCTCTGTAGTGTTTTATGATTCAATAATCAATATGGTCTGTTTTCTTTTTTTCTCTTGTGAAAGAAATGTGAATGACACAGTTCTCTATTATGTCACTTTTATTTTGTACCTGATGTTGTCAAGGATGTCTTTCTCACATAAGACGGGGGTGCTGAAAAGTTGCTGGCTCTGGGTAAAAGAAAATTACAAGAGGATCAGTTAATTATGATTTTATACAACAAATTCCTCTCTCAGATTCACACACTTATTGCAGGGGTCCTTCAGGTTTTCTGAACCCTGTAAAAGAACTTGTAAAAGTATATCATGTGTGTGTATGCATGTTATGTATTGTGTATGTTGTTAGCATGTGTTTGTGTGTGTGTTGTATGTATGTCTAAATTGTGTATGTTGTGTATGTCATATATTATGTATGCACACGCACACACACACACACACATGCATGCATGCATATATATACACTCACATACAATATGCACAAACACACACATACACACATAGTGTATATGTTGTGCATATGCGCGTGAGCATGACAATTTGTGCTGACGTCAGCAGCAACTACAACAATGGTGGTTCATATGCTGTGTAGGCGGACGTCCATCCTACACATATTTTTAGGTGTTGCTGGGACACATATTCCTGGCAAATGTGGGTGTTATTGACAGGCTAATGGTGATGATGATGATGATGATGGTGGTGGTGGTGGTAGTGGTAGCATCAATGAAAGAGGGAAAGAGAGAGGAGGGAGGGAGAAGCTGACAAGGGATTCATCGTTTGGTTACATGTTTATGCTGTATGTACATGTTATTGGACAGATTGATAATGATGGTGATGATGGTGATGGTGATGGTGATGAAGATGGTGATGGTGGTGGTGGTGGTGGTGGTGGTGGTGACAACAGAGAGAGAGAGATTGTGCAGGATTTGTCTCTTGGACATGTGATTCTAGTGTATGTGGGTGTTATAGGACAAACTAATTACGATGATGATGATGGTGCTGGCAGGAACAGTGGCCGCGGTGGTGGTGGTGGTGGTGTGAGAAGAAGTTGGGACATGTTGTTGCTATATTTTAAATTTTAAATTTTTTTCAGTTCCAGTCCATTCCAAATGTAACCATCATCGTTCCACCTTCTAAACAGATACTATCTATGTATTTAAGACATTGATGGAAATTGGTTTTAGGTATTAGGGATACATTAAGCTCTGTGAGGTTGAAGTCGGAAGGACCAGGGTAGGTTGGACACCCTGAGTGTCCCCACTCTCGTAGCATAGGCTCATAAGGGATCACTGAGCCCCTTGCTTGCATCTCCATTTCCATCACTGATCAAAGACCACATCATCCAATGCGTTCTTTCAGGTATGACTGTGTGGTTTTGAGTTCAATTACATTGCGTGGCACAACAGGGAAGTGTCTTCTGGGCTGATCAAAGTCTTGTGACCATGGTTGACGGAGAGAACATGCTGAGGCCTTCATTCTGCAGTGGATTGAATATGGGCAATTCAGTCCGTAAGTTTAGGCTGACAGTTGATTTTCGTCAGGCTCATCAAACCAGTATGATCTCAGGCTCAAATTCATAACCTCCATAACAGACCCTAGTTAATGGAGAGAACATGCTGAGGCCTTCATCCTGCAGTGAATTGAATATGGGCAATCCAGTCCGTAAGTTTAGGCTGACAGTTGATTTTCGTCAGTTTAGTAATGATTTATAGACAAAGCAGAGAGAATGCTAATATTATTGTGTTTGTCCTAGATACCGTAGTAATGTTATCGGTGTTGGTAGCCTCTTCACATTCTAAAAATACAATTACTTTGTTCTCTTTCTTATCTCAATGGATCACCATTGAAACCACTTCGTTCGTTGCTCCAGGATTTGCTATTAAAATATTTTACGACTGGGTGTGTGCATGTGTGGTTGTTGGTGGGAGGAAGGGGTTCCATTGCGATGGCAGAAGTAGAGCTCATAGTTTGTTGTTGTTGGTAATCTCAATAATGTGGTAAAGCAAGTGCTGTGAATGCGAGTGTAATCTTCTTTGTTTTTCTTTTTTACATTTTACTTGTTTTGGTCACTGGAGCGTGACCATGCTGGAGCACCGCCCTGAAAAGTTTAATCAAACAAATCGATCCCAGTACATAATAATTTTTTACTTATTCTGTTGGTCTCTTTTGCCAAACTGCTAATTTACAAGGGCGTAAATAAACCAACACCAGTTGTTGAGTGGTGGTGGTGGTGGTGGTGGGAGACAAACAAGAGACAGGGGTTTGAGTCCCAAGGGCATCCTTCAACTTTTCGATCCAAAAGGTTTCTTAACCCAATATTTACATGCTACTATTTATAGCTTTATCTGCTTCGAGATCCACCATTCCCAAAAACAAACAAAAAAAGGAAAATATTTCACTTTCTCTCAAAGTTTATTGGTGGTCCGGTAAGAGAGAGACCGATAGAATAAGTATTAGGCTTACAAAGAATAAGTCCTGGGGTCAATTTCTTCAACTGAAATCCTTTGAGGCAGTGCTCCAGCATGGCCACAGTCAAATGATTGAAACAAGTAAAAGAATAAGAAAAAAGCCGTCCATTTGTAAGTAATTTTCTCGGAATATTCTAAATATTGAACTTTCTGTCTGTCAAGGTTACACTGAGATCACACAGTGACCCTGCTACTACTCTGACTACACCACCGCCAATGACAATGACACTAATAATTAACACAATGACACTTCGTTGTGAATAATTATATTTTTTTTTCTCAGAAAATACTCTCATGTCAATGTCCTTATCTCCTAATGTTGTTTGTTGTTGAAAAAATTGTCATTTCCCCAGCAGATTATTCTAAATTACATCATCAGTACCACCTGGGGCTGTGGTACGAGGAAACTGTAATGCAGAGAATAAAATACTGTTCACCTACCTCTCGTTGTTGGTTGTCCAGCTGCATTATGTCCAAACGCGTGCCCTCCCATCTCATCTAATGTTCACAGCTGCTACTACCAATGTCTGCTAGCTTGCTCCACTCACGTCCATTCACCATGACTGCCCTAGGCCGAAAGAGGACAACCCTGGGCTTGCTTCCCTCACTTCCTCTCTCCCCCTTCATGTTCTGGTGGTGCCCCTTGTCTGTTGATGTCACAGCCCCTTCCTTGCAGTTCATCTCATCTCCACAGGGCCTATTAGGTGAAAGGGAACAGGTTCAATAGGTACATCGATCATGAATCCAGAGGATTCAGGAGGACACTGACCATTTGCCAAACCCTTCCTTAACCCTCTGCCAGTCCTGTGTATCACAAGACATATTTTGCTTGGCATCCACGCTCATATATACGATACATATTGTCCATTTTTTCAACCACTTGAATAACTTCGGACTTATAAAAGGAAACCTTTACATCATCATCATCATTGTTTAACATCCGCTTAGTGACCAAGACCTTTGGCAATATTCCGTGCTTTTGTAGACTTGTCGAGCTAAGTGAGACCGTAGTCACGGCCAATGCTGGTGTCAGGTCAATAACACCTGTGCCAGTGCCATGTAAAAAACGGCTGCTATACTCTCGGAATGGTTGATGTTAGGAAGGGCATCCAGCCGTAGAGACCTTGCCAAATCAGATCAGAACCTGGTGCAGCTCCCCAGCTTACCAGTTTGCAGTCAGACCGTCCAACCCATGCCAGCATGGAAAGCAGACGTTAAACGATGATGATGAGGACGAAGACCACGACATTCTCCTCTGAATGAGATGCCTGGCAGTTTCCGAGTGACTTATTTACAGTTGAGTGGATTGAAGCAATGCACAACTCAGTGTGGGAATCGAAACCATGGTCTTGCAGGGATGGTCACAATTGGATTGTCTTTGATCAGGAACTGAAACCATGATCTTGCAATTGTGGATGCAATACTCTAACCATTAGGCCACACATCCTGATATATCATAGTTTAAACAGCAGGATGATCACCTCACCCCTCTACAAACAAAAAAGTTGCTGGCCTTGTGTATACATACATACATGATGATGATGATGATGATATATACATATGCACAGAAGTATTAGATGTATACATATACACACACATATATATATATATGTACCAGTAGAAACATGGGAGGTACTAAACTAAGCTTTCAATATGTTACCAACATATTTCTATATATTGCTGCTTGCCAAGAAGTTCCATAAACAGCGGGGGAGTGGCCAGCACTGAAGAATCTATACAATAAAACAACAGTTATATAGTTATATTTAGATATTCTGCCTTATGCTTTTCCTGTCTCCATCACCTAATTTTAATCAATAATTTACTATATATATATCCTGACCTAGTTTTGTTTTTCTGCCATTTCACTTCACTTTTTGCCTTTAATGCCCTTGAGAAAGGAGCACCATAATCACAATACTTCAGCGTCTCTCCTCCCTTATAAATCTGTGGCCCCTTTTGTTAAAATTTATAATTTTGTATGACTTAGGCATAGGAGTGGCTGTGTGGTAAGTAGCTTGCTTACCAATCACATGGTTCTGGGTTCAGTCCCACTGCATGGCTCCGTGGGCAAGTGTCTTCTACTATAGCCTCGGGCCGACCTAAGCCTTGTGAGTGGATATGGTAGATGGAAACTGAAAGAAGCCTGTCATATATTTATATATGTATATGTATGTGTGTGTATATGTTTGTGTGTGTGTGTGTGTGTTTGTCCCTCAACATCGCTTGACAACCGATGCTGGTGTGTTTACATCCCCGTAACTTAGCAGTTTGGCTAAAAAGACCAATAGAATAAGCACTAGGCTTACAAAGAATAAGCCCTGGGGTCAATTTGCTTGACTAAAGGCGGTGCTCCAGCATGGCCGCAGTCAAATGACTGAAACAAGTAAAAGAATAAAAGAATCAGAGAATATACTAGCTGAGTATCCTGTTGTTGCCAGGCAATTTTTCACAATAAAATACCTTGGCAGATTTTTGGAATAGCATGCCTTCATAAGTTGAATTTTCTCTGTTTTGATGGGAGTTTTTCAAATTTTTTTCCCATTACAAAGGATGATGTTGTCTGTATATGCAGAGCTGAAACATTAATATAACCATGCTGTCCTCATGATCTGAAGCAGCTAGACTTCTATATCTGCATTGATTTTTAACTGAGCAATTGTATTGTGCAATGTATAGCATGAATATTAATGCTGACATGTAAGAAATTTATTCTACACTGAAATTGTTTTACATGATGAAGGCTGAGAAATGGCCATAATCCTATGGGTATCAAGGGATTAATAAATACATTCACCTCTCATACCTCCTCACTTTTTATAGTCTATGTACTTCTGTCTCTGTCTGCCTGTCTGTCTGTCTTGATTGATAGATAGATAGATAGATAGATAGATGGATGGATGGATAGACAGATAGATAAACAGACGGACGAACAGACAGGCAGACAGACAGACAGATAGATAACATCCGTTTTCCATATTGGCATGGGTTAGATCAGGGGTTCTCAACCATTTTTTTTTCTGTGGACCACTTTTTATTACTATTTTATTCTAGTGGATCCCAACAGTCATTCGATGCTTAAAAACTAGTGTTGTAGAAGCTTCTTTTAAAATTCCTGTTTTGCTTTGCACACATAAACTGATGTAAGTTGAACTACGTAAAAATGTTAGAGAAAGAAACCCAGCTGTTTCGTACAATACATAACCAATACGAGATACATCTAACACAACATTTTTTTCAGGGGCCCTTAAAATACCATTGTGGATCCCCAATTTAATATTTTGTTGTGTGGACCTTCAAAGATCTCATATGGACCCTAGTTGAGAATCACTGGGTCAGATGGTTTGATAATATCCAACCTATGAGATCCTGTCAGCAACCATAATGAAAATGATCGTGATACACAGATATAGAGGAAGGTGTCCAGTTGAAACACATCTCAAAAGAATTACTCGTTAGGGGGGGGACATTAAATTTGAAATGTCCCTCTTATATGCTGATAGAGCATATTGCAATGTCAAGCAAACAAAAAACTGAAAGGAAACAAACATAAAAATCAACAATTGTAAGCTTTTTTGCCTATCACACATTAAAACAGAAGCAGAAGCGTGATGGTTGTACAAAATATTTTCTTTTTTGTTCCCTCCTGACCAAAATGCTACCATCAAATAAAATGTCTGCTGTTCCTGATTGATATAATTATATAATGCTACTTAAGAAGATTATAAGCTCTATATGTGTACACGTGTCGATTAATGAGTGTTTATGACTGCTTAGGACGCCATTTCATATCTGTGTATGCGTGTGCAAGTGATGGAATGATTTTAATCTGCATTTTGTTGAAGAATGTGTATGTTTTTGAATGCAAGTATGTATCTGGTCATATGTGTGTGTGTGTGTGTGTGTATATATACATATACACACATATCTGAGGGTATTAGGCTATTTCATTATTTGGGGTGGGTGTATTGTAGTGTGTGAATAGCAATATAAAAATGTATATATATAATTATGAATATATGTGTGTGTGCTCTTTTAGTGTTTTGTTTGGTTCGTGTCTAGAAATTTTTTTTCATGTCTATTCATTAAAAACCAATTACCCAAAACTAAACATCATCTCTCAACCTTCCCTCTTTCTCTCTTTTATGTTTGTATGTGTGTGCATACATGTGCATATATATATGTGCATATATATGTATATATATATATGTGTGTGTATGTGTACACACACACACACACATATACACAGATGCCACTATTTTTCTCTTTCCTCTCTTCATCTTTTCCTCTATAATTCCCATCTCTCGCTCTCCTCTTCATCAACCTAATTATCACCTCTCACCTTCCTTACCGCCCTTCCCCCCCTCTCTCTAATTCACCCCTCTTACTGCACCCTGCTCTCATTCTCACCTCTCTTATACCACACACGCCATTTAATTAATAGAAACTGTTAATCAGTCCGGAACATCGAACTTTCCTCTTCAGCGATAATTAATATTTGTCAAGCTGCGGATAAGAATGATATTGTTTCTGGTAAAAGAAAGAAATATTTCTCTCCTTGTTCTTTGAAATTCATTCAAGTATGTGTATAAATATGTGTGTGTATGTGTATTAGTATTTGTTTATATGTGTGTATACATACACACATACATACATTTTTCTTTGAAATTTATCTAAGTTCTTTGTAGAATGCAACCCAATCACTAACAAAATGGCTATGCTTTTTTTTTTTTTGTTTCAATCAAGAAAATTCCAGCGATTTGTATGAGAGAGTTAGTGTGTCTATGTAAGATTATGTGTGGATATCCTTGCCTGTTTAACATGTGTGTACATATCTCTTTTGTACCATATTGGTGCGTATGCCATCTACCCACACACATATGGTTGTGTGTATATGTTTGTTTGGGGAAATTCAAACAGAGGGTCTTTAGAAGGTTTAACAAATTTTTAGTGTCCCCTTCATTGTAATTTTGAAAATGTGAATCTGTTCACGTCCATACACTTGTGACCAGGAGTATTACGGGTTTGCTTGCTGCTGCTTCATGCTCTTGCTTGATGGGGCTGGGGTCATCCCAGCTTAGTGGACTAGGTCCACCAGTGCTCTTCATTGCTGGCGGCAGTCCCATGCCAGCCTCTCTGCTTCCCCCAAGGAGATGCCAAGCCTCTGGAGATCTTCCCCAATCACAGCCAGCCATTACGGGGCCTGCCATGAGACCTCTCCAGGCCTGCAGCTGCTGTGTCAAGCTGCTGTTGATGTGGGTGATGTCTTCCACCCTGGTATAATGCCACTGTTGATATTTTCTGTCCATACCTTGAGGTTTGGAAGCAACCTTATCTCCTCTGTTTTATGGATCAGGTAGTTTAGTAACGATCTCCTGTTCCTGAATAACAAAGACATGTCTAGGCAGGAAAGAGTAGACACACACACACACACACACACACACACACACACACACACACACACACACACACACACACACACACACACACACGATATTTAAGAACGACTGGTGTTTCATTCAGTCCCTCCTCGAAGTTTCCCGCCACTTGCCATCACTCAAGCAACATCGTGTGGAAAAGAGGCAGCTTAAAATCGTTCAATGAATATAGATCAATAAACCAGACCAAAATAGATACTTGCGTTGATGCAATTGATTTAAAACTGTTGCAGGGTGTTCCAGCATGGCCACAGTCCGAAGCTTAAAACAACATTAATTCTACTACTTTGAGATTGACTGTGTCTTCATTTAAACCAACAATATTTATGTAATAACATAGCATCAATATTTACTACTCTGTGTGTGTGTGTGTGTGTGTGTGTGTGTGTGTGTGTGTGTGTGTGTGTGTGTGTGTGTTATGTATGTCTATCAATATTTACTTCTCTGTGTGTGTCTGTCTGTCTCTCATGCATATATATGTGTGTGCATGTATATATACATATATATATACATATATATATATATACATATATATATATATATACATGTGTGTATATATGCTAGCGTATGTGCAAATCTATATATGCATATTTTTTTATCTTTTATTTATTTCAGTCATTAAAATTGTGGCCATGCTGGGGTGCCACCTTGAAGAGTTTTAGTCAAACATATTGATCCCAGAAATCGTTTTTATTTTTTAAAGTCTGGTACTTATTCTATCAGTCTCTTTTGCTGAACTGCTAAGTTATTAGGAATAAGTGTGTATATATATATATATATATATATATATATATACACACACCAGTTGTCAAGTGATAGTATGGGGACAAACACAGACACACAAACATATACATATATATATATACCCATCGTATGTATATATATATATATATATATATATATATATATATATATATATATATACGATGGGCTTCTTTCAATTTCTGTCTACCAAATCCGCTCACAAGACTTTGGTTGGTCTGAGGTTATAGTAGAAGGCACTTGCCCAAGGTGCCACACAGTGTGACTGAACCCAGAACCATGCGGTTGTGAAACAAGTTTCTTACCACACAGCCACTCCTGCACCTTCAATATGTTAATTCATATTTGCTTTAATGTTAAGTCTACTTTTAATTTTTTTCCTGTGAACATAATTTAAAATTAGAAATTAATGATGGGAAAGCAAAGCAAAAATTAATTAATTCTCACACAATTGTTAGGGTTTAATTTTTAATTCAGTTTGAAAACTGCTTAACATTTGCTATGAGTGTGTTACAACATTCCAATCTCTGTTTCAAATAGCAGATGCCAGTTAGGTTTTCGTGCTCTGTTTTAACCCATTGGCAATCAATCTGGTCTTATCCAGCCAAAATATTCTACATATTTTATGTTCAAACCATCTGGATACAGCCTCTCACACCTACCCTACAATGATGTCCTTCTAAAAATATGCAATCAGAGCAAACAAGCTTTACATTTGTCAGAATAATCTGAATGCTAAACGATTAAACTAAATCGAGAATTAATTCTTTTACATATCTACACACACACACACACACACACACACACACACACACACACACACACACACTCACACACACACACACACTTTCATCATAAAGCTTGTATTTGATTGCATGAGTTTTTCTTTTTTAATTCATTTGAAATAAAAGATATGTAGAGACAGTGGTGTGTAGTCCTAGGTCAGCAAGATCAAATGGATATAGAACCAAAGGCATTCCACTATGAATACATTTGATACAGTATTCCTATATATATATATATATATACATATATATATATATATATATCATCATCATCATCATCATCGTTTAACGTCTGCTTTCCATGCTGGCATGGGTTGGACGGTTTGACTGAGGACTGGTGAGCCAGATGGCTACACCAGGCTCCAATCTGATCTGGCAGAGTTTCTACAGCTGGATGCCCTTCCTAACGCCAATCACTCAGAGAGTGTAGTGGGTGCTTTTATGTGCCACCGGCACGAGGGCCAGTCAGGCAGTACTGCAGAGCAACGCGAGATGAAGTGTTTTTCTCAAGAACACAATGCACCACCCGGGCTAGGAAGTGAAACCATGATCTCAGAATCGTGAGTGCAACACCCTAACCACCAAGCCATGTACCTTAAAAACACACACATACACTCATGTACACACATTGCATACACACAGCCACACAGACAGGTAGAGAAAAGTAACATGGCTGTGAATTCTGCTTGAATAATAAGTACATAGTTTTAATGTAAGAATATTAATTCTGAAAATATTCCAGCGAACGAGTGAAATTAGGAAACTCAAACTAATGTTTCGTGATAATTTTCAATCACTTCCAGTTTAGGTAGCAATAAATGTGAAGTGGTTGCTAAAAATAGTGCAGAATATTAGTGTTAAATAGTTTAGTGATTCTTCTAATGCATGCGTAGGGAAGATAATAGCATGGCCAATCATAATTTTCTATAATCAATAAATCACATTTTGTTTACATCCCCCATGGATAAATGATTAAAAATCAATAAATAAGTCAAGTGCTAATAGACAGAAGTCAAGCAACACGAAAGAAAGAAGTGTTTCTCAGTGTCAGCCTGCATCAAGTTCATCTTAAAAAGCAACAAGAGGAACAAAATGAAATTAAGAGAAACGAATTAGGTGTAAGCATGGCTGTGTGGTAAGAAGTTTGCTTCCCAACCACATGGTTTCAGGTTCAGTCCCTTTGTATGGCACCTTGGGCAAGTGTCTTCTATTATAGACCAAGACCAAGATCTGAAATTAGTCCTAAAGGCTGCAGCAAAACTGGTCAGTTTTGTCAAATCAAAATTACTAAATGGCAGTGCTGGTGCTGGTGTGGTACTCCTTCAATTAGCAATCACCACAGAACCTTGTATGGGATACGGTACCCATTTGACCATCTTTCTGTTTTGGTAATGGATAAAATAAGTCAGAAGGTTGACACATGTAGGACTCTGTTAGAAAGTTCATGCAGTAATTAATGAATTAACAGCTAAGATTTATTTTAATGAACACCTCTCTCCACTCTCCTTGTAGAATATTCTATTAGGCATGGGTGTGTGGTTAAGAAGCATGCTTCCTAATCATTGGGTCTCAGGTTCGATCTGTGTGGTACTTTGTCTCCTGCTACAGCCCTAGGCCAAGTATATATATACATCTTAATATTGGGTTGGTGCACAATTATTGTAGCTTTTTTTTAACAAAAACATCTTAAAATGACGGTCCGACCGTCTGCCAAGAAAATGGGAGGCAGTAATTGAAGTAGATGGTGAATATGCTCGGGAATAATCATTTAAAGATGCTTTTGTTACATGTCCGCCTGTCTGTCTGTTCCCTTTTCAAAGTCAAACGGCTCGACTAATGGTTACGATGTTTTTCGGGAGTACGAAGGAGGTAACCAGGAAGGTTTTTAGCAAAAAAAAATTGGAAAAAGTATGATTGTTTAGTGGATATTGGGGGCAATTGTTCAGTTTACGGGCGTAAAAAAAAATTAAGGGAGGCGTAACTAATTAAGGAAGCAAAGGGAAGTAAGTCGATTTACTTTTAATCATACAGCATCGAAACAGTGAGCAAATATTTTATTCCTCTCTTATAATTACGCAATATAAATTTGTGCAAATCCGAAACGAACAAAGCCTCTGAAGTGCCGAATTGACGGCATAATCTGCATTTAACATGCATCCACATGTTTCCGAGGTTTTCTTCATGTACAACCACCTGGTGGGTGTATACGCCACCGTTTAAAATTCCGATATTATGATACAATAATAATGAAATTATTGTATACAGTGCACAGGTGCGCGACAGCCATCATTTATTACGTGAATCCTTGTCAGAATCCGTCGTTGAATTAATGATGTCAAAGTCTGCTCAGAACAATCAGGTACTTCCACTAAGAAACATTTCTTAGAAACCCTCTCTATTCTACCGAATACCCACCTCTCCCTTAATTTTTATTTGCTTCTTTTTTTTTTTAGCCTGTAAACTGAACTGTTACCGATATTGAATTTCGTATTAATAAATCACCTTTGATTATTTTTTGTTTTGTTTTGTTAAAATTCCGGCGACAAAGATTAACTCTGGATCCCCCCACACCATATAGTTCGAGAATTCAGAGGGTTTAGATTTATTTCCTATCATAGATGGGCAGATTCCTAAAGATTCCACTCGCGCATTCACAGCAAAGACACCTGGCCAGACTTTAGATCGTGTGGGTGTGTTTTTACCCATTCCCTTGTTTACGATCGGCTAGTTTATACGTCTCTGTGAATAGAGCAATTGACTCCAGTAATTTGAAAATTAGTGTCAACCAAACAGAAAATATCGTCTGCAAAGAAGGTTTGTAATTATATTATCGAAAGGAATATCATTCGTAATTTAAATAAGGACATTTGGGAACTTTGAATATAAGAATGTAAACAAGCGTAAAATAGTGTAAACAACTAAAATAAAAGTACATCTAAACAGCGTAGTCAAGATTATTTGCCAACATAATATAGCAGTCCTGGTTAAGACAAATGTTACTGTCATTTAGCCCCCAGGAAACTTCGTCGCCATAAATAGAATGACCGTAGGATTGCACATAGAAAGTTCCCCTGCAAGGCACAAGTCCAGGCAAGGACTTGTGATAAAATAAGTACCAGTTGAGCACTGGGGTTAATGTAATCGGCTCGCTTCCTCTCCACAAAATTCAGGTTTTATGCCTATAGTAGAAAGAATTATTAACACTTTGGAAGGCATTAAGCTGGCAGAACCATTAGCACATCGGACGAAGTGCTTAACGGCATCTTTTCTGACTTTACGTTTTGAGTTCAAATGCCACCAAAGTCAGCTTTGCTTTTCTTTTTCTTTTTTTTTTTGAGAGGTCAATAAAATAAGTACCATGTGCCAAAATTTGAAACCATTATTGACCTTATGTAGTTGTTGTTTTGATTAAGCAGATGTGATCATAGACTTTCCAGTTGTGCCCACCTCTTCTTTTATTCAGTTATATAATTACATCTATAATTGCCTTACTCTAATGTGTCCTTATTTGCTAGGTGTGTGGTTTGGGGAAGAGGGGGGGTAAGGTGGCTGTGATTTTTAACCAATCGAGTGACCACATTGTTGGTGTCTCAATGAGATTGACTGATGATGCTAATGATGATGATGATCTACAAATGATTGCAGGCATTTATCAAAGGATTTCTCTCTCCCCACCCCCACCCCCTCTCTATCTCATTGTTTTCTTTTCTTTCTCTTTTCTTTCTTTTCTCTCACCCAGTGTTTGTACATCTTGGTGTGTGTCTGCATATTTCTACATCCTATATCTATATAGTGTGTGTATGTGTGTTCTCCCCCCCCCTCTCTCTCTCTCTCTCTCTGTTGTTTTCTCTCTCTTCTCTTTCTCTCCCACCCCACTCTGTGTTTCTATGTCTGGGTGTTCCTCTGTGTAGTTTTACATGTGTGTGTGTGTGTGTGTGTGTATGTGTTTGTGTAGTAAATGCATGTGTGTGTGTCCATGAACGTGGTGGAAGCAATGTCTTTCAATGTGTCTGTGTGAAGAATATTGGTCTAAGTCAAAACTGGCAGCATGGATCGATACTGGTTTCTTATTTGATAGAAGTCTGCTGTATTTTCAGTCTATTAAACAGGAAACAACACTTCTCTGAAAAGAACACAAACTCTAATTATTATTACTTTAATATTTCATTTTCCAGCCATCTTCCATCAACTCTCCCCTCTTTCCCTTCCTTCATTCTCCCCCGCTCCCTCTCCCCTCCTTCCCTTCCTTCATTCTCCCCCGCTCCCTCTCCCCTCCTTCCCTTCCTTCATTCTCCCCCGCTCCCTCTCCCATTCCTTCCCTTCCTTCATTCTCCCCCCTCCCTCTCTCTCCTCTCCCTCTCTCCTCCTCTCACACACATGCATACATACACCTACACACACACTAACTCAGCTGCTTTGTAGAAACCATTCTATGAATGAATTCTTTTCTACTCTAGGCACAAGGCCTGAAATTTTTGGGAGGGGGGGGGGCAGTCGATTAGATCGACCTCAGGATGCAACTGGTACTTAATTTATTGACCTCGAAAGGATGACAGGCAGAGTCGACCTCAGCAGAATTTGAACTCAGAACGTGAAGACGGACGAAATACTGCTAAGCATTTTGCCCCGCATGCTAACATTTCTGCCAGCTCGCCGAATTTGTTTTATGAATGAATTTCTTCTATGTACACACTGCCCTCAACACGCTGCTTTTAGTGTACATGGTGCTCAGCACACTACCCTCTACACACTGTTGCTTTATACACATAGCTCTCTCTACAAAGTGCTGAAGAGTTCCTGACTTTGAGTAAAAGAAAATACAGGTGGATCTGTTAATTGCGATTTTATTGAACATATTCCCCTCTAGGATTCACACACTTATTGCAGTGGTCCTTCAGTTTTTCTAAGCTCTATAAAAGAACTTGGAAAGTTGGGCCTCCAACCAGGTCTTTTAGCACCCCCTCATAGATTGCTCTCTACACAGCTTTCTACACATGGTTCTCTCTAGACATTACTGCTTTATATACGTTACCCTTTACCTACTACATTATACACACAGCTCTCTACATCCTGCAACTACCATGGCCACCACTACTTCTACAATCACCACCATTACTACTACTACTACCACCACCATCACAATACAGCTACTGCCACCACCACTGCTACTGCAACCACTACCACTGCTACCGCCACCACTACTATTACTATTACTACCACCACCACTATTATTGCTACTACTGCCACTATCGCTACCTCTACCATCACTGCTACTTCTCCTCCTACCACTACCCCTTACTACTGCTACCACCACTAGTACTGCTAGTGTCACCACCACTACTTCTACTACCACCACCACCACAACTGCTTCAGCCACCATCACTAATTACTACCACAATCACCATCGCTACTTCTACCACCACTACAACCAGCATCACCACTGTTACCACTGCCACCACCACCATTACTACTACTACTACCACCACCACCATAACAACTGCTACTACTACTACTACTACTGCTGCTGCTCCACCACCACCACCACCACCACCACTACTACTACTTCTACTACAGCATTGTATTCTAAGAATTCTCTCAGTTCATTCATCCCGTTTCTTCCAATTTTCCTCATAATGTTGTTGTTATTGTTGTTTACATAATCTCTTATCTTGTATCAAGCTGGGTCTTTCTTCACCTTTTTCTTCTTTTTTTTCTTTTCTTTTTCTTCCTATTATTTCCTTGGCAGAAATGAGGGAAAGAAAGAGGAAATGAAGACAGTTATTTTCCTCTCGACACTAATGGAAATGAAACAGCTTCTCTTAAAAACTGCCTACACGCCTATCCTTCTTATCCTTCCCTCCCACACACACACGCACACTATCTTACGTTGTTTGTCCTCTGGCGTATTTCACCTGCTTCTGCCCTTGGCAGATTGGTAGAATACTTAAGAGCGCTGAATAAAAATGCCTTGCAGTGTTTTGAGTTCAAATTCCACCAAGGTCAACTCTGCCTCTTTATCCTTTTGCAATTGATAAAATAATTTACCAGCACTGGAGTCAATTTGAGTTGACCTTCTCTGCAAATTTCTGGCCATGTGCCAAAATTTGAAACCATCATTATTATTATTATTATTATTATTATTATTATTATTATTATTATTATCATCATCTCTGTCATCCTTTCTGCCACTTATTTTTTCTTTTTACCTTTGTATGCTATGCATATGTCCCTTTTTTCAGTGTATACCATGTCAACTTTTTTCTTTCATTTCATTATATGTAAAACCCCACACTTTATGTCTGTCTTTGTATTGTTCCCTCATCCTTTCCCCTTGCGGTAAATAAATGAAATCATCATCATCATCATCATTACTATCGTTATTATTATTATTATTATTATATAAGGTGGTGAGCTGGCAGAATCATTAGCACACTGGACAAAATGCTCAGTGATATTTCATCTGTCACTACGTTCTGAGTTCAAATTCCGCCGAGATCGACTTTGCCTTTCATCCTTTCGGGGTCGATGAATTAAGTACCAGTTATATTCTGGGGTCAATCTATTCAACTGGATCCTCCCCCAAGATTTCAAGTGTCATCTACTATAGTCCTTGGTTGATCAATGTCTTGTAAATGAAGTTGATAAACAAAAACTGTATGGAAACACATTGTGTGTGTGTGTGTGTGTGTCCACTCACCATTTGACAACCAGTAACTTAGTGGTTCAGCAAAAGATATTGATAGAATAAGTACGAGACTTGAAAAAAACAATAAGTATTGGGACTAATTTGTTCAGCTAAAACCCTGCAAGGTGATGCCCCAGCATGGCCACAGTTCAATGACTAGAAAGATGAAAGAAAAGACATATTTATGGTGGCATCTGTCAGTCTAGCAAGACTATAGAGATTAGTTTGGGTGGGGTTGGGGGAGGAGGAATGAAGAACATTATGCGGAATTGATTGCCAAGTCCAATTCTCAGCTTGCAGACTTGACCAAAGAACTGATGCTTCATATGTGGTTTATTGCATATAGATTTTCTTTGAGATGACATAAATTCCTGATGTCAGCTTTGTTCATTCAAGCCTTATGAAAGTTTTCTTTGACTTAATCCCTGCAACACTTGCCGTTTCCATAGAGTCCTGTTGTCTCTGTGACTACTTTTCTGGTGGCAGATTGGATATTGATCATCTTTGTGTTATGCATGCAAACACACAGTGACATATGTACATGCATACACACACACACACCTGTGTGTATGTGTGTTTATATATGTCAGTATAAATTTATATATTATTATTATGATCCTTTACAAAACCTTTTTTCCAAATTTTAAGCCCCAAAAACTTGAGGGTTCCTTATACACATTAAAATACAGTAAATCTTGTGTGTAGTAGACATGTCTTGTGCCAGTTTTAACCAGTTAATTTGCTTGGGTATTGTATTAATGAGTAGTGTCCTCTCACATAGAACCGTATCATGAAAGGTGTTTATTTTTGAATGTGTGTGTATATGTGTGTGTGTATGTTTATATATATATATACATATGTATATATATCCATATATATCCATATATATATATATATATAAGCACCATCATTTAACACCCGTCTTGCACACATACATACGCACACATATATATAAATACACACGTGTGTGTGTGTGTGTGTGTGTGTGTAAACAGGTTTGTCTTGAGAAAAGCTAAAGAGTAGTTAAACAACAACAACAACAACAACAGAAATCCAGAAATAAAAAGAAAACAAACACAGAAAAAAAAAATAGGAAAAAATAAACAAATGTCATGTTATTCAAATTCAACAAATCTGTTATTAAATTATTTTTATTGAATCAATCATGAATGCAGTTCTGGTTTTTGTTCTCTGCTTTTTCTTTTTCTTGTTTTTTTTGTTTTGTTATTTTGTTTCTGATTTTTTTTTTTGTATTTTTTTATTCTCTCTATTTCTTGTTTCGTTCTGTTTTTTTTTTCTTTTGCGACTTTTTTTTTTTTTCTTGTTGCATTTTTTTGTTATCTTCTTCAATTCCTTTCAATGTCATTTGCCACAAAATTCAATGAAATTCTTGTTGATAGCGTTGCCGAAATCTGTGCAAAGTAGCAGTGGAGCTTAAAGACTCGAACGATGCAGCTATATATCTGTGCATTAATTATTGGTTTCTGCATTAAACCTCCACATCTGCTCCTGTCTGTTCACTTGTAACATTGATGTTTTTCTTTTTTTTCATTTATTCTTCAAAACCATGTAACACAGACATATTGCGTTCTTACAATTGAAGATTCGACACAAAGATGATATAAAATTCTGCAAGCAGACACGTAGCCATTTTGTTAAATACTTGTCTTTATTCTATTGAAATCTTGCTTTCATGAGGTCACAATTTTTGCTTTCGTTTTTCTCTTAGAATATATTTATTCAAAGTAACAGAATACCTGTAAAATTAGGGCGTAGATATTCAAAGAAAAGTTTTTTAATAAAATTTCCAATTTATCTTAGGTGTAAGTATGGTTCTGTGGTTAAAAAGTT
The DNA here is from genome assembly GCF_046866305.1 of Octopus bimaculoides. Classification (NCBI taxonomy): domain Eukaryota; kingdom Metazoa; phylum Mollusca; class Cephalopoda; order Octopoda; family Octopodidae; genus Octopus; species Octopus bimaculoides. Next base: position 36,210,779 of record NC_142949.1, on the reverse strand, counting down.
CACTTTGCAACCAAATGATTTCAGGTTCCGTCCCACTATGCGGCACCTTGGGCAAATGTCTTCTAATTTGGAAGACGGAAGCAACTTCTCTAATGCTTACTAATGCTTCTCATATAACAAAAAAATCTCCTCCATCACCTTCAAATTGTGAGGACAGGCCCTGTAAGACAATCCGGTTCACATCCAATCTTTCATTAGCATTAATTTAAATATTGTCAGAAATTTCCTAACATTTTCCCACTAACCACTGCTACAGAAAACTGTTCAGAAGTAACATTCTAAAATTGAGATATAACTGTACCTACTGAAAGTAACCTAATATTTAGCCAGATTATATAAAGGGAAAAGTTCAGTAATGAAGTATATTTAGAATGAACACTTGGAAGGAAATCAAAATTGTGCTGAAAGATAATAGGAAATTACGAAAGGAATAAATATATATTGATATACATACATTAAGTTTGTGTATAGATAAAAAAAACTCAAGTGAAAATGTAAAGGATGAATTCAAAATTGGAAAACTGTGTAAAGGTGAAATGAAATATTAAATAATGATAATGATAATAAATGATAATGATAAATAGTGACAAAAAAATTAAAGAGTTAAATTTTATCTATTCAAAAATAGTATATAAAGATTAGAGACTGCTAAAAATAGCACTAATTGAAAATTTAATTATAGCAGTATGATGTTGAATAAAAATAGTAATTGGTGTGAATTAAATTAGGTAAAGATGGAAAAGAAAAATAATAACTTTAGATGAAGTAATTAATTGGAAGAAATAAATAAGAACTCGAAAATATATCTTGGGATTAGAGTAAAAGTGATATTGTTTTAGAGATTTTTCTAAGTATAAGGAAAATAAGATTTTAAATAAAATGGAGCAAATATCTAAGGGTAAGTTTACCATAAAAGATGACTATACAAACATTTTCAAATAAAATGGATTTATTTCAAAATAAATATGGAAAAGGAGTTACAGAGATGGCTAAGCAGATACATGGGATATT